>NC_056725.1:981007031-981242036 GCF_019279795.1 Protopterus annectens | reverse complement strand
GTTTATGTAGGCCCTACCCTGCTCATCAGCTGGTGCTTTGATGCGTATGTGCATGCAGTCTATTGCACCCACTACCTCAGGGTATTCCGCTATTTGCTGGAAGAGACGCATATTGCTGGCCAATACCTCACTGGCATTGGGGAAATATACATGATCACCGACATGTGCTGACATGGCATCCAGGAACTGGTGCAGTACCCTGGAGGCTGATGCCTGTGATATCCCCATCATATCACCAGTTGGTCTCTGGAAGGTACCTGTTGCTAGTATTCTTAGGCCAACACATACCTTGGTTTCCACTGGGATGGGTTCCCCTCTGTTGGTTCTGTGTGTGAGGCGTGGCCTGCACAGCTCAACAATTTTCTGCAGGAGGTCTCTGTCCACTCTATAGCGCTCCACTATCTCCAGCTCATGTAACCTGTGGTAGGTGACCCTGGGCCTGTACACTCTTCTCCGTCTCCTCACTGTAGGTTGTCTGGCACCATTTGCATTGTCACCACCCTCAGCAACTAGCCTATGTCTCTTTATGACAGCTATGGCAGCCCCTAGCATTTCTGCTCTGAGTTCAGCTTTTTCAGTTTTCACTTCTAATAGCTTACTCCTGTCTTGCAGTGTCTCTTGAGAGAAACATCCTGCACTGCTGTTTGCAGAGTTTTAAGTGCTTGGCTGGGCTACTATTCTGCCTGTGTAATTGCCTGCTTCTAATTGTTTTCACCTGCTAGCTCCAGCATTATTCCCTGCTAGCTTCCTACTAATTCTGTTGCTTCCTTTTTCCTTTCTGTTTCCTCAGGGGGGAGCAACGCGCATACCAGCAGAAACACGCTCACAGTGGCTTACACGTGCGCACACATGGTTACACAGTTCAGAATCTACTTATTAGGGTTAAAATGCATGCACACCAGCGCAAACAGTCTTACAAGTCTGCCAACTGTCTCCCACATGCTCAGTCTGCCTTGCACGCACGCACACTGCCCTACTCGCGCCTCATGGCGCGCACATGTGCGCATGCACGCCCAGCAAGAAACTTTGGTGTAAGCAACAGTGTACACCTTCCATTTCTTGACTTTCCCATGCTTATCTTGTGGCACTCCTCTTTCCATGATATGTGTCTGACATCTGTCATGTAACACTGACCTCCAATGCACTGCATTTCTTTCTGCCATTCCCCCCTGTGATGTCACCTATCTCCTACTCTGTTCCTCCCCCTTATGTAACTCTTACACTACTCAGAATGTGCTCATTTGCTATGTGACAGTGGGATTCAGTATCCTAACACTCATTTACATCAGATTGCCTACTAATGCTTAGTTACATGTCTTAGACTCAGCTTCCCCCCTTAGCAACCACTAAACGGTGGCCATGTTGTTTTTGGTCTGCTGGTCCCTGCATTGTAAATCCATGTATTGCATAAAACCCACATTTGTGGGTTTCTAACCTTCATGTTTATGTTTTACATAGTGCAGCCCGTTTGCGCGGGGCTGCGCTGCGTTTAAACATTATTTATTTCTCAAATTTGCATCGGGGTACCTTGCCAATGGCCATTTGGCCATTGGCATGCTGCCTGACACATATGCACCCTTTATTTGGAGCTGACATGGCTCCATTGGGTTATTTGCAGAAACATACTCAGTTGTCAACTGAGTACATTTCTGCAGCTAAAACGGCTCTTACACGGGCTGGTTTGGGCTTCGTGGATCGCTAATCTATCTCATTTGCATGTCTTTCGGCTGCAAGTGAGGTGATTAGCATATCCACGCCCACTCCGTGTAAGAGACGTTTTAGCTGGTCTCTTACACGGAATTTCAGGCTGTTCCTGGATCGCGAGGGCTGCATAGAGTCTTACACTACTCTTAGACCCCATGCAAGCCTTCGTGAATCCTGCCCTCAGTCTTTTCAGTGATGCAAAAACCTGGCCCCGGCATGAAGGAAATATCAGTATAAAATAAGGATTACATTTATGTCACTTTTTTCTTGTCTTTCTTTTTAACTTGTTTGAAATTGATTCTAAGATGCTGTATTTTTTTATTTTTCAATTTTTTTAAGCTTTTGAAATTTTTTTGAAAGCAGAGGTGTGCAGCAAGCAAATTCCACTTTGTACTCCCAAGCTCTTAGTGCTACCCCCTTCCCCAGACACTCATCACTTAAAAATAAACACCGCTCTTAAAATGCTATCCCCCCCAAGCATTTAATAAATGTAATGAACATTCTTGGCTCTTCCCAATAAAACTATTAAAAGATATTTATTTTAGAATAGCAAATTAGCATCTGTTGTTGGAGGCATTCATTTAGAAAGTTGTAGACATAATATGACCTGAAAAAAGCCATAATGATCTGATGCTCAGAAAAAATGTACTCAGTAGAGTGCAAACAGTATTGCGTGGCTACACCCTTGTATGAAAGTAATGGAAATCATGTGACCTGGTTCAGAGGTTATAAAAACAGATATTTATGATATGTTTGTAGATTACACAGATTATACTTGATTAGCTATACTAATTTGTGTATTAGGAAGGCATTGGCCTAATTCAGCCCTACAAGATTAATTTTTTGAGTTCTGTGTGTGTGTGTGTGTGTGTGTGTGTGTGGGTTTAGGTGTGTGATATCCATAAACACACACACACACACACACACACACACACACACATTCTAGACTTTCTGTGCCACAACCAATATCACTTTTAGTAAGGCCAAAGACTCCATATTAGTACCTGTACTTTATCAATGCTCTACACAGTCTGGCCTATCACACTGTCACCTGCTTTCTCTCTGTAATTTTTTCATTTCTGCATAGTTTTTCCTACTTCACTTCTTCCTTGATTATCCCACTGAAAAATGATTTTGAGAGATTGTGGTGCAGGTTCTATATGCCGCCATGTATAAGATGACACGGATAGTAAAGTATGTGCTGGTCAGTTACAACTGCAGATTAAAGAAACTGGTACTTGGAGGACATATACCCCACTATATGCTATGTGGTAGCTTTTAGCTATTAAGGCTAATATACTATCTATGGTTAGTACATACATACAAACTTTGATACCGCAGTAATGACCATTCCTCTTCACATCTAAAGTTATATCATGTTTTAGATATAACAGTTATTCTTTCTTGCATTTGGGTCACATAATGTAACACGCTGTGGTGTACATTCCAGGACCCAAACCTTCTTGGTTACGTCATTCGGCTTTATGGGATGCTAGCCATACAGCCACTTGAATGGAGGAACCCTTGTGGAAAACTTAGAAACTTCTCAAACAGAAAACGTTAAACTGAGTAAAAAAAAAATTGCAGTTATTTTTGCGTTTCACTTGGAGCAGTATTACAGTTAATAATTTATTTATTTTATTTTACATTTGTTGACTGGGAAAGTCTGACTGGATACATGTCCATTTTCAGTGGAGGCCCTGGGAGATAAGCTCCAAAATACAATACAAGAACATTTTGAATAAAAATAAACAAATTAACAAGATACTAGCAATACTCAAATTAAAAACTGTTAAAGCCTCAAGTATACAACCCTCCCCTTAGGTACGTTCATAGGCCATGACAAACAAGGGTAGGTAGATAATACTTATACTAAAGAAAAAAAATACTTTTGGTAGAGTAAGAGGAGAGAAACACCAGAGGAGGTGGAATTCAGAAATTATAGACTTAAGAGAGAGATAAGCAAGAGGTGCCAGTGTCAGTCAAGATTTGAGCATGGACATAGCCATTGTGATTTTAGGAAGATTTTAAGTTGATGTTTGAAAAGTGGAGTGGAAGTCAGGGATGTAAGTTCAGTTGGAAGTTTATTCCAATAATCTGTTTAAGGATGATACAGAAGTCTTCGGGTGTTTGATCTGAATTGCAGTTCTTTTAACTATGGATTCCTTGGTTTATCAGTGTCTCCTTTTGGGATTCCTACTCTTTGATTATAGCCAACTGTCTAGCTATGACCATTGCACTGGCACTGTGAAACACTGCAGCCTTAGGGTAACAGGTAACATAATCTGGAAAATAACAGAACATACAGATGTGATTGGTTACTTCTAACTGTGTCCTTCAGATTTGTAGTAATCCTTTCAATATGTACTTCATCTATTAATAGGGAGACTGGTAGACAATGTTATACACCATGAGAGGCGGTATACTGATAGTCCCTGTACAGTCTGCTGAGTCAGAGTTCATTTGTGAACCATTCCATCAAATTTTACTAACTTTTCTCAAGGTGAGTGACCTCCAAGGATATTATATTAGATAAGGGGGTATCCTGCATGGGGGTGAGGTTTGAGGGCTTTTATCCTATAGCTATTCTGATTATGTTATTACTATTATTATTTTTAATTTTTAAAATTTGGTGGAACATTTCAAGCCTCAGTCTGGACTTGAGATAGCATACCATATCCATGCTGACATTCATGATATAAAAACGTGGCATTCTATGATGATAGTAACCCAGACTAACAGTATGTTAGAATTCTTTTTCATCTCCAATATGTCATCCCCATCAGTAGATGGCAGATTCTCTGTTATATTTGTGAGACCCTGGAGTACCAATAATTGTCTCTTTCTTTATTTTACTACATGACATATTAGGCTACTGCTGAACTCAAAATGAGGAAAGGTCAAGCGTTTCTGTCTGGAAAAGTGTCGGGAAAAGTGTCAACACCATTTGAGACTTGATTTTTAGCTCAGTCCTCTCTTATGCTGGAATCTCTCCACTGCGCACTTATAAAATTTACAGGGCTGATGCCATACAAGTCTTTGTCTCTGTAGTAATCTCCAGGTCAACCCTATTCTGGTCTGAATCATGGCCTTTCATGACATACAGAGTTATTAACTTTCATTTTCATCACTCTGACTTATGGTTTGGCCTGAAAAAGAAAGGTTGTGTTTTCAAGCATACCCCCATCCAATGAATGGCTGCAAAGAAATCAGGGAAATGGAGAAAGTCTGTCCCCCAACACTACATCACACTCAAGTCTAGGAAGCAGATGTACACAGAAGTTTAAAGTTTCATGTAGTCTAACAGTGTTAATTTCTGCACTAGCATTTTATTTATTTATCTATCCATCCTTTTTTGACTGGGTTAGTCCTGCTGGGCTAGTAGCCTGTTTTCAGGGGAGACCTGAGGTGGTCTGTACACTTATAAAATTTACAGAGCTGATCTCACATACAAATCCTTGCCTCTGTAGTAGCCCCAAAGTCAGCCCCATTCTAGTCTGAATCCTGATCCTTCATGACATACAGAGTTATTACATTTCCTTTTCATCACTCTGACTAAGGGGTTGGCCTGAAAAAAAAATTGTGTGTTCAAGCACACTCCCAATAAAAAGGAAAGCAGTAGTGAACTTGGTCAAAAGTACGAAACAAACAATTTAAGTAAAAACTCGACCAATGACAAACAGCAAAGCTTTCGGGCTTAGCCCTTGCACTGAAGAAGGGCTAAGCCTGAAAGCTTTGCTGTTCGTTTTATATTAAATTGTGGTTTAATGTTCTTGGTGGTGTTCAAGCATACCCCCATCCTCCGAGTGGCTGTACAGAAATTAAGGTAATGGAGAAAGTCTCAGCCCTTCAACCTATATCACACCACACTCAAGTCTAGGAAGCAGATGTACACAGAAGTCTAAAGTTTATATAGTCTAACAGTATTAATTTCGGCTCCCTATTTAAATGTTGACAATTAAAATGCCGAGTGCTGACATGTTGAAAAAAAAGACTAAAAACACAGGACATTGCTCTTCTCCTTAAAACTTCTTTTTGCAGGGGGTCAAGCCCCCCCATGCACTCCCCCATGTGGAGGGCAAGGCCTTTACATCCTCTGTACTTATATATACCAACTACGAGATTGCCATGCCTCAGAGAAAAGGGAATATTCTGAGAAATAGCACCTTGGACTTGGCATATGTAAGTCCTTTCTTTCAGTCATTCAGTCTCCATATTTTAGGATTCACTCTAGCAGTTGCCAAAATTTCAAATGTTTACCATTAATTTCTGCACTAGGATTTTACTTATTTAGCCTTTGTTTACTAGATTATTCCCACTAGGCTAGTAGCTTCTTTTCATGGAAGACCTGGGGTGGTATTTATACTACTAGGGGAAATTTAGTCAGGCATCAGGGAACTTCTCCTAATCTTTTCAGTAGGGGCTCTGGGATCTTTTACATTCACCTGAGCTACCACCAACTCGGGCAGATGGGGCCTCAGTTTAATATGTTAGCTGAAGGATGACACATTCAGGAGTGCACTACCCCTGTTATACTACACTGCGGTGTCAGTAATCAATCTATCTGGTGAGGGAATAGAACCCACAACCTTCTGCACCAAAGGTGAGTGTGCTACCTTTTGCACCACTTGACATTGACTATAGGATATGCGTCTGCCTTAAAATATGCAGGTAACCACCAGTTTCCTGACCTGGCATGACTGACATTATTATTTGGTAGTAGGGGACATTTTTGCTAGTATTACCATGCTCCTGAAGTCAAGTAATGCTTGCACGTGTTTTTTTTTCACTGTTATATCATACCACTGGAATTTTTCAGCATGAATTGTAACTGGGACAGACTGCGTGTGCACGTACATGCACACACACACGTGCCACCTGTTCTGGTTTCTGCTTTTTGGATACATTCCTCTGTTCTTCTGCACTAAGTTTAAGCTGCTACATTTTAGACCATGCTTCAGTCTTGCCAAATGTTTTCTTTTGCTTTCTTGTTCTTCTGTGTTTGTATCAACCATGTTTGTTGTGTTACTAACTAAAAGGCAAACTGTTACTTCCAGGCTTTCTGCAAGGTCAGGTTTAAAGACAATGCAAAAAAAAACAGCCCCCAGTATCATTACCTATGGCCCCTCACTTGTTACCATCCTGTCTCCGTCTGTTTTAACCCCCTTTTTCTCTGCTATACAGCAGTGTTTTTTTTATCAGTGCTACCACCAAATGCCCGGCTTATTATGCGTTTATATTTACTAAATATCTGATGAGTTTCTGTGTCAGATGTGTTGATAAAGTCTAAGTGGAGCACATTCAATGCCCCTCTCTGACATAATGTTTTTCTTTCTCAGCCACAGTATTCCAATATCTGTTGCCAGAATGGAGCTTCCTGTTTGGAATCCATGGTACTTTGGACCTGGCACAAAACAGGTTAACTTATATCCTAAAATAAGTTTTACTGAGTAGATTGGTATAATGGTTAAGATGTTTACCTTACAAACACAAGGTGCAAGGTTTGATTTTCACATGGGATAATTGATATTCTCTCAAAACAATACAGAAATTGAAACTGTAAAAACAGCCAAACTACTTGGCATCACAATTGATGACAAACTATCCTTTGAGAATCATATACTCACCTAAAAAAAAAAAGGACCCATTATAAGCTTGGCAAACTCTATTTGGGCAAGTCTACCAAGTTGAAATTAGCTAATAGTCTACTTCTACCCTCCCTCCTCGATGGTTGCGCCATTTTCACTAGCCTACACACATCTCTCCTGAACAAACCTCAGTCATGTGACTATAAAATAGCTAAGTTTGTCTCCAACATGCCAACTCGCACACATCATTGCCTGGCCATTAAATCTATAAACTGGTTTGAGTTCCCTTGTTACCTACATTACTCCCAACTTACTGTCACCCACAAACTACTAAATAATCCAAACAAGTTCCCTCATTACCTTCATTACTCCCAACTTACTCTCACCCACAAACTATTAAATAATCCAAACAAGTTCCCTCATTACCTTCATTACTCCCAACTTACTCTCACCCACAAACTACTAAATAATCCAAACAAGTTCCCTCATTACCTTCATTACTCCCAACTTACTCTCACCCACAAACTATTAAATAATCCAAACAAGTTCCTCATTACCTTCATTACTCCCAACTTACTCTCACCCACAAACTACTAAATAATCCAAACAAGTTCCCTCATTACCTTCATTACTCCCAACTTACTCTCACCCACAAACTACTAAATAATCCAAACAAGTTCCCTCATTACCTACATTACTCCCAACTTACTCTCACCCACAAACTACTAAATAATCCAAACAAGTTCCCTCATTACCTTCATTACTCCCAACTTACTCTCACCCACAAACTATTAAATAATCCAAACAAGTTCCCTCATTACCTTCATTACTCCCAACTTACTCTCACCCACAAACTACTAAATAATCCAAACGTCTGCCCATCCCTTCAAACTATAATACAAACACACACCCCTACTCTGCATCTTAGGTCCTCTAACAAACAACTCTTATCCATAACTAAACCTAACAAAAGAGCTGGACAATGTCTCTATTCCCATGCAATTGCCAAACTTTGGAATGTGCTCCCTCTCTCTCTTACTCAACTAAACTCTTTAAAAACATTTACATTTGCACTAAAAGAACACTATCTCAATAACCTTGTCTGTACTTGTAGTCATATG
Source organism: Protopterus annectens (assembly GCF_019279795.1). NCBI lineage: Eukaryota > Metazoa > Chordata > Ceratodontiformes > Protopteridae > Protopterus > Protopterus annectens. The sequence goes on along the minus strand of NC_056725.1, from coordinate 981,233,623 downwards.
ATTAAACCACCTTAAATGTTTTGGCCACTATACACTACAAATACTTTTACTAACTTAATATAGTTGCAATTTACACTATCTGTCTCCGTATTCAATCTCTCTCACTTTTTTATTTTTGTGGCTGAATAAACAGAATTAATTAAACAGTATTTTTACTTATGAAAATATACAAACAGAATTACTAAAAATTTAACACACTGGGTTTATTTTCTTGTATTGTATACCTCTATACTATGTATTTGTCTTGTATATCTACTTCAATTTATATTATGTAAAAACTTTCTTGACTTTCAAAGTTAAGCTGATGTTATGTAAAAATTTCTGTGATTGTATGAAGCTTTTCTCCCCAGGCCTCCACTGAAAATGGATCTTTGGGCCCGGTGGACTTTCCCGGTCAACAAATGTCAATAAATAAATAAATAAATAAATAAATAAATAAATAAATAAAAGGCCATTAGCCTAGTAATAACCTATAAGTGTTCCAAATTTTCCCTGCAACAGTAGCCTAAGTGACAGACTGATATTTTTCAGTCCATGCCCTTCTTTCAGTTTGGTGAATGGGAATCATGTCTTCTAATGGTGAATGTTACTCTTCTCCCATGATTTATTAAAAATGTTACTTAGTGATAGGACTAGTCCAGCCTCAGTTCTAGGGTGACTCTTATCAGGGCCACTGAGTTGTTCACCTTTTTCTTTTATATTTCCTTTTCCCAAACCCTCTCCATGACCACTAAGCACTCATCTCCATATAGCTTCTTGGCATCCAGAGATACAGAACTAGGGAGTTGTGATCCAGGGATCATTGTCTTCATTCAGAGGGAATTTAAAACATTTGCCATGCTCATTTGTCTAGCCATTGGATGGCAGGTGTGGTGCGGTACCTGATATTTCAGGTCTGAGTGGGGTGAGGATTTCTGCACACCCAGTATGCCTGGCTGCAATGCAAGGCACTCCTGCCCTCTACATTTAACTTTTTAATGCATTGGATGGGGTACAGTGTACATCTGAGGTTTAGCTTAGGGTATCACTAAAGCAGTAAGACTAAAATCAGCCCTAACCCAACAGGGTGCTTGAGCTGATGTCAGTTGTATTTATTTACAGTATGTATGTATTTTCCTGTGTATTTATTTATTCATTGCTGTTTTGTACTGAAGTTTTAAGGCTGCAGATATCTTGCAGAACATTTTTTATAAATCACTGACCATGTTAACTTTATTCTTACCTTTTTTTTGAGTTTTTCTTAAACTATTTTACTTAAGTACTTGGGCTTACAGGTAACCTTAATCTTTCATTTCCCATGTGCATGTAACAATACTTAGTAAACTAGGCCCCACCCTTTCTTCAGTTAACCTATCATTCAGCATACCCAGGACAGTGCTTGCACCTCTGCTTTCCTTAATTACTTCCACACTTGCAGATGTTTAGCAGAAAATCCTATCATACAAAACACCATTTCTACTGTATCACTTCAAGCTTTCCATTGGGGAAAATCGAAAGCCTGCCTTGTACTTAATCTGGTGGGCTGTCTGTAAGTGCATCTTCTAGGGAATTCTTTACAGTTTGAACATGGGATTAATTTAAAATGCTTTTACGACTCCTTCCCCCTTATTCCCATCCCAGCATTTTTCACACATTGCATGTTTTTGGAATACAGAATACATCTCCTGTCTTAAACAGAGTGAAGGATGAAGCATTCAGTGTTATTTTTATTTTCTTTGGGTGCTCTCCCCCTTATTTTTAAAGACACGGGAACACCTATTTTTTTGTTTTCTAGAAGTTCTTGGTGGCCAGTGGTGACTGACTACAACAGTAGCCAATCAGCGTGACAGAAGGACCATAAAACACTCCTATCCTGAGTGGATGCAAAAGGAACGGACATTCCACATCATTTAGAATTTTGGAAAATTTATTAAAGTAACTAATATATTACATCATTCACTGTCCTGTAACTAAAAAAGGTATTGTCTTATACAAAACAGTGCAACTAAAAGACTACATTTTATTGCAATGTAGTTTCACTAATGAAGTTACCTGCAGAACTTAATTTTGACCTGAACAACTTTGCTGGCATTTTTGTTTTGAAGCATTTAATTATAATACACTAGCATTTATTATTCGTCTATGGGAATTAATTATTTTACTAATGTTTACTGCCATAAAATAATGATTGCATTTTAAAACTTATGTGTGGACATCATATCATACAGTATGTTTAACAGAGTTAACCCATCCATCTATCCAAGACCCCTTTTTCCCATCTTTGCATATATCCACTGTGAATTATACCTTGCCATACTTTGAAGTATTACATGTTGATGCACAATTCTTGAAGCTGAAGTTATCTAACTAAATTTAATCCACATAATTAAAACTACAGTGCTTAACTCTGCTCATGCCACAGAAATGGCCCAAAAAATACTGTATAAAAGTACCCCCTGGATTGCAAAAGTGCCTTCATTCTGAGACAGCTTTTTTGAGATAGTTTTCTGACCATTTCTAGTACTAAATGCTTATGGTATTATGTGTGTTACTTGCTTAAGCATTAATTAATAGGAATGCATTCATAATTTAATACTTCACTTGAATATTATTGATTGGTGGGAATTCTACTAACACTCCCTGCGTGAAGTAATAGCATAACAGTGAAGTAATTCTGCAGTTGTGTTAATAACTGTAGTCAATAAGACACTTATCTTATATTTGACTAAAGGAACAAGTTCACTAGAAAAGAAGTCTTGTAAGAAGTACAATTCCTGTAACATTAACAGACGCTATTCTGGTAACTGCATTCTGTTACTGAAATACCTTGCACTGTTGGCTGAAGTAGGTAACATCATATGATGTCATTTGGATTTTATTTGTTGATACTCATTTGATAGGAACCTTATTTTTTCCAAGACATCATGCATTTTTTGTGTTACTGACTGGGGTTTATAACATCACAAGATCTATTTTAAATTTTCATATAAACATATGTACAATTCTGTTTCCAAGAACTGTTATGTATCTATTTTTGTATCAATTCTCTGAAAACAATATATCCTTACAATTACTATACACAATGGATACAGTAAACACCTACAGTCTTCACGAGTTATTAAAATATGATTTCCAAAGAAATTGTTCATGGTATAAAGTCTGTATAAAAAGCAATGAATCTCTTATTAATAAGTGTATGAATTGTGGAAAAACTGAAGAGCTGATACTAATAGTAGAAGGAATGACATCTGACTCCTCAATAGAATGTCTGGGTAGTAATGGAAGAGCTGTATGTACCACTGCTGACTTTATCAAAAACTTTAGTATAGATTTATAGCAAGTGGCAACAACATTAAAGCTCCAATTGATAAACAGGCAAACAGGGAAATAGTGAGGAATAAAATATAACATCTAGTAGCTAAAAATTTTGTGATATCAATAATAAAGCCCCAAATGATGAAGAGCGGGATGGGAAGACATTAAACATTCTAAGGAAAAGGAAAAAAGAAAACTAAGCGTGTGGAAAAACAGAGATTAAGAAGAATGCTAAGATTAGATAACAGTGATAGTGACCATAGCACAAGAGGATGATACACTTAGTAATGTAATTTTATTAGATAATGACTGCCATCAAAGTGTTAATAGCTCTATTGTACTGATGATAACAGAAAAATCAGATTTCATAACTATATTAGGAAGTAAAGAACAAACTGTTAATATAACTGAAAACAAGTAAGGATCTGAAGTAGATAAACAAATGTGCATGGCAAGGTGACACATAATGGGGGGATATTATCATCACCACCTGTAAGTAGATGTCAGGGTGACACGTACTAGGGGCTATTATCTTTACTACCTGAAAGTGCATGTAAGGGTGACATACAATGGTGGGTATTACCATTGCCACCTCAAAGTTCATGACAGGGTGACACATAGTGAGGGTTTTATCACTGCCACATGATGAGGTCCAATGGATGACATAATGGAGGGAATAATCATCACCACCTGAAAATGCATGTCAGGGTGACACATAAAATATCCCCCTTTATGTGTCACCCTCACATGCACATTCAAGTGGTGTTGCTAATGCATGCCCATTATATGTCACCCCTCAGACTTCATCATGTGGTGATGATAATACACCCATTATGTGTCTCCCTCACATGCACTTTCAGTTGGTGATGGTAATGCCTGCCATTATGTGTCACCCTGACATGCACTTTAAGGTGGTGATAATACCCCCATTATGTGTCACCCATCTGACCACATCATATGGCAATGATAGTAATCCCCATTATGTATCACCCTGACATACACTTTCAGGTGGTGATGATAACACTCCCACCATTATGTTTCACCCTAACATGCACTTTCTGGTGGTGAGGCTAATATCACCCCTTTATGTGCAACCCATTGGACTTCATCATGTGGCGATGATAATACCCCCCCCATTATGTGTCTCCCTCACATGCACTTTCAGGTAGTAAAGATAATAGCCCCTACTACATGTCACCCTGACATCTACTTACAGGTGGTGATGATAATATCCCCCCATTATGTGTCACCTTGATATGCACTTTCAGGAGGAGAGAATAATACCCTTCCAATATGTGTCATCTTGACATGTACTTTCATGTGGTGATGAAAATACCCCCATGATGTGTCATGGATCAGACTTCATCATGTGTTTATAACAATACCCCCATTATGTGTCTCCCTGACATGTTCTTTCAGGTGGTGATGGTAATACCACCCCTTTATGTGTCTCACTGGCATGAACTTTCAGGTGGTGATGATAATACCCCCAATTATGTGTTACCCTGACATGAACTGTAAGGAGGATATGAAAATAGTCCCCATTATGTGTCACCTTCACATGCACTTTCAGGTGGTGATGCTAATACACTCCCATTATGTGTCATCCATCGGACCCAATCACTTGGTGATGTTACTATCCTCCATTATGTTTCACCCTCACATGCACTTTCAGTTGGTGCTGGTAATGCTCCCCATTATGTGTCACCCTGACATGCACTTTCAGGTGGTGATGATAATACCCCCATTATGTGTTTGCATTGGGACCTCATCATGTTGTGATGATAATACCCCAACTTTACATGTCACCCATTAGACCTCATCATGTGGTGATAATACCCACCCATTAAGTGTCACCTGACATGCACTTTCAGGTGGAGATGATAATACCCCCAGGTTATGTGTCACCCATCAGACCTCACCATGTGATGATGATAATACCCCCCTATTATGGGTCATCCTGACATGCAGTTTCACATAGTGATGATACCAGCTCATTATGTAACACCCTGACATGCACTTTCAGCTGGTGATTATAATACCCTCCCATTATGTGTCACCCATCAGACCTCATCATGTGGTGATGATAATACACTCCATTATGTGTTGATCTGACATGCACTTTCAGGTTGTGATGATAATACCACCAATCATATGTCACCCTAACATGCACTTTTAGGGGGTGGTGATAATAGCCCCAATTATCTGACATGCACTTTCAGCATGTCATGACAATACCCCCATTTATGTGTCATCCATTGGATATTGTCATGTGGTGATGATAATACCTCCCCATTATGTGTCACCCTGACATGTTCTTTCAGGTGGTGATGGTAATAACACCCCATTATGTGTCACCCTGACATGCACTTTCAGCTTGTGGTGATCATTATGAGTCAGCCATTAGACCTCATCATGTGGTGATAACACCCCCATTATGTGTCTCCCTGACATGAACTTTCAGTTGGTGATGACAATACCCCCATTGGACCTCATCATGTGTTGATGATAATACCCCCAGTTATGTGTCACCCTGACATGAACTATAAGGTGGGTATGAAAGTAGTCCCCGTTATGTGTCACCCTCACATGCCCTTTCAGTTGGTGATGCTAATACACTCCCATTATGTGTCACCCATCAATCCTAATCACTTGGCGATGATACTACCCCCCCAATATGTTTACCCTCACATGCACTTTCAGTTGGTGATGTTAATGCCCCCATTATGTGTCACCCTGACATGCACTTTCAGCTGATGATTATTATGTGTCAACCATCATGCCTCATTATGTGGTGATATTAATACCCCCATTATGTGTCTCCCTGACATGAGCTTTCAGATGGTGATAACACCCCCATTATGTGTCATCTAAAAGCGAACACCCTTCCTTTCAAAAGAGGAATATTATCAATGGGCAGATGGTAAGGGCAGCTCGGATGACCTCCTTGAAGGAAGATTTAGTTAAAGAATTATTTTATATAGGGGAACTCTTTATGGCTAGAGGTTATCCCAGGGATTTGGTTATGTCCACTATGAACGATATTCTACATGGTTGGGGTATGAGATATTTACCTCTTTTGGTTAATAGGGAAGCTGCAGGCAACAGTCAGCTGATTGATAATGGATCAAGTAAGTCCATGGTAGTGGGAACCCAAGGTGACAACAATCTTCAGTCAGGCCAACACTGTGAATCTTATTTTGTAGCCAATTACCACAGGGACACCCAGGAAGTAAAGAAGATTGCTCAGAGATACTGGGATATATTTTCCAGTATGCCCAATGGAGGTTTTCTCAGGAAAATTAAAATTTGAGCTGAGAAGGGGTCCCAATTTGAAAAATTATTTTGCAAAGAATTACAGCAGGAATGGGAGTGGTAATAGGGTTGACACATTTAAGTGTGGTATGTGCCCTCAGTGTCCCTATTTAGCTAATACTGATGAATTAAACCATTGAAGCACTATTGGAACCTTAAAAGCTAGAGAATATTATACTTGTTATACCAGAGGGGTGGTATATTTGGCTTTCTGTACAGCCTCTTTTGCATACTGTGTAGGAAAAACAGAAAGAAAACTTAAACAAAAAAGTTATGAACATAACTTTGACATTAATAAAGGGAAGGAGACTAATACTCTAAACAAGCATTCCCTAATATGTTCTGAATTCTGTTTTAAGTTTTGGGTTTTGGAACAGGTTAAAAAATTTGACAGAGGTGGTGATTGGGAACATAACTTAAGAGTATAGTGAGCTTATGTGGCAGTTGAGACTGGAGGCATGCTCCCCCCTTGGTTTAAATGAACATTACTCCATAGTACCTGCCCGCAAGAGAACAGTCTTCTAAAAAATGGATGATTTCAGATCCCAATACTATTATATTGGTATTATTGAGTTGTACTTGTATATTAAGTTATATTATACTATGTAGTAGAATGTATACATTTTTATATTTTATATACATTTTTATATATATTTTATACTTTCACACAAGGTTTTTGGGCAGGCAAGTTGGAAGTACTTAACTGGAATACTTTTACTTAATTGAATTAGTTCAGGAACCAATGGGTGTGTTGTACTACTTAATTGTTTGGTATTCTATTAATGGCAGTTATTTGTTTTACAAGCATTCTAATGAAATTCCCTGTCTGGAATGAAAGTGCTTAATGCAGATTGCTTTTTTGTATATTAAAAGCTTTTTACTTTTTTCTAGGATCGGAGTCACCCTCTTGCCTTTATTGGGACCAGTGTGCCAGACTGGGTGTTTTGTGTGGATTACTAGTAATTTGTGGTTGTTTCACCCAGTTTCTTTTCACCCCCCCATTATGTGTCGCCCATTGGGCCTCATCATGTGGTGATGATACCCCCAGTTATGTGTCACCCTAACATGAACTGTAAGGTGGGGTATGAAAATACCCCCATTGTGTGTCACTCTCACATGCAACTTCAGGTGGTAATGCTAATACACTCTCATTATGTGTCACCCATGGGACCTCTTCATTTGGCGATGATAATACCCCCTCCATTATGTGTCACCCTCACATGCACTTTCAGTTAGGGTAACTTAGGGTTTACAGCAAGACACTCATGGGTTGAGCTACCTCATCCTGCTGCCTGCTCTGTAAAACAGTGGGATGTTAAAAGTCCTGCTTTTCAATACCATGCCGAATAGCCACGGAAAAGCTGCAAATACTTTTGTTTTTTCTACGGCAATTCGGTTACATCACCAGTGGTGAACAGCCTGGACCTGCAGACAGTGAGGCAAGCTGTCCCATGTTAGGTCTGGGTCTGTTGTAATCGTGCAGTAATTGGCTGCAATTTGTGAAGGGGCGGGGACTAGGTATATCGTCCGTGCAAAACTGCCGACGAAAAGCCTAGACCTCCCTAAGCCTCCTTTGTCAAAAAAAAAAAGAAAAGAAAAACCTAAAAAGCCAAAAAGTGGCCTTAATTCACTGTTTTGCTTACAAGTACAAGTTACAACATATACGCACCACACTCAGTGACACTATGTATTTCTAGTCACGGTCACACCCTAACAGTTACAACCGTAGAAAGGTTGAGCTTATATTTAAACATGAAGGGGACTTTTAAAATGTATCATAGTAGTCTGAGTTCACTTCTTTCCTGTTTGGTCCTACTAATTAGATTACTGTACTTAGCACAGCAGCTCATATTATCAACTGCTGTGCTAAGTACTGGAATCTAATCTTAGTAGGATCAAACAGAAAAGACTTGAACTCAGACTACTACGATACCTAACTGAAACTGTACATATCCCTATCCTTTATGCAGAAGCTAGAATATGTAGGCAGCATAGCAATGTAGAATTTAAAAAAATCAATCATGGTAGAAAGAAAAGCAAAGTCTGCACCTGAAAAACACAGAAGCATTATAAGCATTGAGACATACAGGACATTTGAGCTTACTTGTTGAAGTTTAAGTGCCCAACATTATACCCGTTTGCGCCACATAATTAAAGATAGTGCTCTGAATTCTGGAGATTAAAATTTGAGAGCTGTATACAACTCTATGTTTTTTTGTGCTCAGATTTAGCCTTGCACTTTGTAGATTTACCGATTTTCTTCCAAAATACTGACTTGTTTAAGGGAGTATACATTTTAAAGAACCAACTTAAGTGCATGTAACACACACAAACTCCTTGTTAAATACTGTATGGAGTCTATTATGAAAAACATTCTGTTTGGAAAATAGGAAAGTGTTCCATTTTTGAGTATCTGCTATAATTTTTAGAGGTCAGTGCTATGACTACTGTTCTGAAGTGCAGCATGATAAAAACATCGGAACATCCACATTCCAAAATAAATCTGTACTTTACTTAACAGTCTGAAGCCTTTTGATTTACTGAGAACGGAAGTTTAGCTGACTGTACACATTACTTCCTTTCACTGCAGTGTTCACTTTTTTACCTGATTATTTATCTTCAGCTTTTATTTTAAACGCGAGATGTTAAATGAAAAAAAAAAGTACACTTTCTTGCCTGTGAAAACTGCAGTATAAAATAATGGCATATTCCCGCTGTTTTTCACTTGACCGATATCTACCACTGTCTGGCATGCACTCCCAGCCGAAGATGGTACTGTCCAGATTTTTGTAGAATGTGACTGTCCAGATTTTTGCCTTATATTTTTGGTCTGTTCATAAAACTTGTGGTTTGCTGGCATGAATTCACTAAATAATGACAAACATTTGAGTTTCAGACTTGATATCTATTAGAAAATAGATGCTAACACAAATCCTGTTAATCTAGCAACTTCCTATGTTTATAAGAGCAATATTTAAAATCTGTCCCTATTTTTAGGGTTTTGTCCCCCCATTATTTTACGCTTTGTCCAGATTTCTTGCACTAAGAGGTTGAGATGTATGGTGGTATCATTCTTACCTTTCAACCATTCCAGCAGCCAGGGAGGAAGCCAGCCAGCAGACAGGGAGGAAGCCAGCCAGCCATTCCAGCAGCCAGGGAGGAAGCCAGCCTGCCAACCAGCCAGCAGGGAGGAAGCCAGTCAGCCCTTCCAGCAGGCAGGGAGGAAGCCAGCCAGCCATTCCAACAGGCAGGGAGGAAGCCAGCCATTCCACCAGGCAAGGAGGAAGCCAACCAGCCCCAATTCCAGCATTAAAGAGGAAGCCAACCAGCCAGCCATTCCAGCAGGCAGGGAGAAAGCCAGCCAGCCATTCCAGCAGGCAGGGAGGAGGACAGCCAGCTGTTCCAGCAGGCAGGGAGGAAGCCAGCCAGCCATTCCAGCAGACAAGGAGGAAGCCAGCCATTCCAGCAGGCAGAGAGGAAGCCAGCCAGCCATTCCAGCAGGCAGGGAGGAAGCCAGCCAGCCATTCCAGCAGACAGGGAGGAAGCCAGCCATTCCAGCAGGCAAGGAGGAAGCCAGCCAGCCATTCCAGCAGGCAGAGAGGAAGCCAGCCAGCCATTCCAGCAGGCAGAGAGGAAGCCAGCCAGCCAGCCAGCCAGCCATTCCAGCAGGCAGAGAGGAAGCCAGCCAGCCAGCCAGCCATTCCAGCAGGCAGAGAAAGCCAGCCAGCCATTCCAGCAGGCAGAGAAGAAGCCAACCAGCCAGCCATTCCAGCAGGCAGGGAGGAAGACAGCTAGCTGTTCCAGCAGGCAGGGAGGAAGCCAGCCAGCCAGCCATTCCAGTAGGCAGGGAGGAAGCCAGCCATTCCAGCAGGCAAGGAGGAAGCCATCCATTCCAGCAGGCAAGGAGGAAGCCAACCAGTCATTCCAGCAGGTTGGGAGGAAACCAGCCAGCCAGCCAGCAAGGAGGAAGCCAGCCAGCCATTCCAGCAGGCAGGGAGGAAGCCAGACATCCAGCCAGCCATTCCAGCAGGCAGGGAGGAAGCCAGCCAGCCATTCCAGCAGGCAAGGAGGAAGCCAACCAGACAACCATTCCAGTAGGCTAGGAGGAAGCCAACCAGCCAGCCATTCTAGCAGGCAGGGAGGAAGCCAGCCAGACAGCCATTCTAGCAGGCAGGGGGGAAGACAGCCAGCTGTTCCAGCAGGCAGGGAGGAAGCCAGCCAGCCATTCCAGCAGGCAGGGAAGAAGCCAGCCAACAAGCCAGCCATTCCAGCAGGCAGGAAGGTAGCCAGTCAGCCATTCCCACAAGCAGGGAGGAAGCCAACCAGCTGTTCCAGCAGGCAGGGAGGAAGTCAGTCAGCCATTCCAGCAGGCAGGGAGGAAGCCAGGCAGCCATTCCAGCAGGCAGGGAAGAAGCCAGCCAACAAGCCAGCCATTCAAGCAGGCAGGGAGGTAGCCAGCCAGCCATTCCCGCAAGCAGGGAGGAAGCCAACCAGCTGTTCCAGCAGGCAGGGAGGAAGCCAGCCAGCTATTCCAGTAGGCAGGGAGGAAGCCAGCCAGCTGTTCCAGCAGGCAGGGAGGAAGCCAGCCTTCCAGCAGGTAGGGAGGAAGGCAGCTAGCAGGGAGGAAGCCAGCCAGCCACATATTCCAGCAGGCAGGGAGGAAGCCAGCCAGCCACTCATTCCAGCAGGCAGGGAGGAAGCCAGCCAGCCATTCCAGCAGGCAGAGAGGAAGCCAGCCAGCCATTTCAGCAGACAGGGAGGAAGCCAGCCAGACATTCCAGGAGGCAGGGAGGAAGCCAGCCAGCCATTCCAGCAGGCAGGGAGGAAGCCAGCCAACCAGCCAGCCATTCCAGCAGGCAGGGAGGACACCAGCCAGCTGTTTCAGTAGGCAGGGAGGTAGCCGGCCAGCCAGCCATTCCCACAAGCAGGGAGGAAGCCAGCCAGCTGTTCCAGCAGGCAGGGAGGAAGCCAGCCAGCCATTCCAGCAGGCAGGGAAGAAGCCAGCCAGCCATTCCAGCAGCCAGGGAGAAAGCCAGCCAGCAGACAGGGAGGAAGCCAGCCAGCCATTCCAGCAGCCAGGGAGGAAGCCAGCCTGCCAGCCAGTCAGCAGGGAGGAAGCCAGTCAGCCCTTCCAGCAGGCAGGGTGGTAGCCAGCCAGCCAGCCATTCCCGCAAGCAGGGAGGAAGCCAACCACCTGTTCCAGCAGGCAGGGAGGAAGTCAGTCAGCCATTCCAGCAGGCAGGGAGGAAGCCAGCTAGCCATTCCAGCAGGCAGGGAGGAAGTCAGTCAGCTATTCCAGCAGGCAGGGAGGAAGCCAGCCAGCTGTTCCAGCAGGCAGGGAGGAAGCCAGCCTTCCAGCAGGTAGGGAGGAAGGAAGCTAGCAAGGAGGAATCCAGCCAGCCATTCCAGCAGGCAGGGAGGAAGGCTATCAGCCATTCCAGCAGGCAGGGAAGAAGCCAGCCAACCATTCCAGCAGACAGGGATTAAACCAACCAACCAGCCAGCCATTCCAGCAGGCAGGGAGGAAGTCAGCCAATGAGCCAGCTGTTCCAGCAGAGATGGAGGAAGCCAGTCAGCCACTCCAGCAGGCAGGGAGGAATCCAGCCAGCCACTCCAGCAGGCAGGGAGGAAGCCAGCCAGCCAGTCATTCCAGCAGGCAGGGAGGAAGCCAGCCAGCCACTCATTCCAGCAGGCAGGGAGGAAGCCAGCCATTCCAGCAGGCAGGGAGGAAGCCCAGCCAGACAGCCAGCCATTCAGCGGGCAGGGAGGAAGCCAGCCAGACATCCCAGCAGGCAGGGAGGAAAACAGCCAGCCATTCCATCAGGCAGGGAGGAAGCCAGCCAACCAGCCAGCCATTCCAGCAGGCAGGGAGGAAGCCAGCCAACCAGCCAGCCATTCCAGCAGGCAGGGAGGAAGCCAGCCAGCTGTTTCAGTAGGCAGGGAGGAAGCCAGCCAGCTGTTTCAGCAGGCAGGGAGGAAGCCAGCCAGCTGTTTCAGCAGGCAGCCAGCCAGCTGTTTCAGCAGGCAGGGAGAAAGCCAGCCAGCCAGCTGGTCCAGCAGGCAGGGAGGAAGCCAGCCATTCCAGCAGGTAGGGAGCAAGCCAGCAAGCCAGCCAGCCATTCCAGCAGGCAGGGAGGAAGCCAGCCAGCTGTTCCAGCAGGCAGAGATGAAGCCAGATAGCCCAGCAAAGAATGATTGTAGTGATATGTAAGTACAAATAATATTTCATGGTTCTAGCTTTTTAAAATGGAAATATTATATTTTATTTAAATTTAACTTTTTAATATTTATAGAAATGGGGTGCACTATAGTATTTAAATCTGCGTAGTGTTTTTTTGAGATTTGAATTAGTATTTAAAGGTATAAAGTGTGTGTGTAATTTAATCTGTAACTGGTTTTGATTTGGAAGCATTAATTTTAAAAGCTAAAACGTGTGTATAGAATATTTTTTCTGGTTGGGGCAATCTTCATGGATAAATGTAGTGTGATATATGGCTTTTTCAGGGTACTTTGTGATTACAGATAGAAATATTTCAGGACAGTTTGCACTTTTTGTGTGGAAATATGTGCAGTTTATTTTAATGCCGTCTTCAAGAAGTTAAGATATACTGCTTTGGGTATTTTTTACCGTTTTCTTGGAAGTCATCACTATACTTTTAAAAGTGAGAATGGGATGTGTATGTGTGTAACTTTTTATTGTTTGAGGGTTCACATTCAAAGGTAAATGTAGTGCATTTGGAATTCTACTAGGTACATGTTGTGGGCCTGTTTAAAGATAGTTTGCTTTTATAAGCAGAAATATGTGTATTTTTTACTCTGTCATTTACTTTAAACATGTACTGCTACTGCTTTGATTATAATGTGACTATCACCTTGCTGCTGTTACATGGGCCTGCTCTTTATTGCATCATTGTGCTGGGTAATTTGTATTAATTGCTGTGCTCAGAGATAAATGGCATCTGCTGTGCATTGCAATTTATTTTACACTAGCTGTTAAGTGATGTCTTGCAAGAAGTACTTTTAAAATGGAAAATATTTGCTTAACTTTTTTTGGGGTGGGGTGGGCAGCATGTTCAGAAGTGGAAATGTGTATTTTGTTTTTAATACTGTGTTCGGTAAGTTAAAATGTAGTTCTCTGATTATAATGTGATTGGCCGGTGCTGCTGCTGGGCCTGTTTTTATTGCATCATTCTGTTGGGTAAACTAATGTTGCAGGTTTATTAGTTTTTCTTAATTGCTGTGCTCAGAGATAAATGGGGTCTGCTGTGCATTCTAATTCATTTTAGAGTGGCTTTTAATGATTTGCAAGAAGTAATTTACAGTGAAAATGGGTGTACCTTTTTTGAGGGGTGGGAGCATGTTCAATGTTAAACATAATGCATTTGCTGTTATACAAGCTGTGCTAATGTCATTTTTTTTTCCAATGGCCAAAATGCCCCCCATTATGTCATTTACTATTCTACCTTTTCAAATGGTTTGCAATGCTAGTTCCCTACTGCTCCATTCCTCGGGTCTTCAGTAAATGTATGTCAAAGAACTACCTTACAAACTGCTTCACGTTTCAGGTACCAGTGTTGTTTTAGCCAGTTTTCACTTGCCAGTATTTGTAGCCAGTTCATTTGTGTGCCATTATATTACTGCATCCTAACAGTCTTGTTAAATATGTAGTATATCAGGCAAGTAAGACTCAAGAATGAAGAGAGCAGCAGCTTCATCACAGTCTACCTCCAACAAGAGAATACGTAAGTGTCAGGATGTTTAGAAAATGGAATTCAGCTGGATCCAGAATGGCAATGATATAAAAGTATTCTGCAGGTACTGCAAAAAGGAATTCATAGTCACCTGTGGTGGAAGAAACAATGCTGCACAACATGAGGCAACTGAACAGTGTAAGGCTACTACTTTTCAAGCAAAATCCAGTCACCTGATGGCAAAGTGAGCAAGGAACACAAACCTTGAGGGACTGGAACTTAAGATCATTGCAGCAGAAGCCTCTGAAGTGTTCTGTGCTGTTAAACACAATATTCCTATAACAGTTTAGACTGTGCAGTAAAACTGGCCAGCCAGTTGTTCAGCAACTCAGACATCACAAAAAAACTATCTTGCATTTCAATGCATTTTACATGTTTAATTGAATTTATTTATCCATTGGTTCATTTAAACTAGATTAGTCTATTTATTTATCAAAGGAAGAGTGGTTAGGTATCTGATGAAGTTATAGATATACTTTTTCAGCATTATTGTGCTGCTGTGAGTTTGTTTGCTGTGCTGTGCTGCTGTGACTTCGATTGCTGTGGATTTATTTGTGTTTGTGTCCATTTAAGAATTTGTCCATTTGCTGAGCTCCGTGTGCCTTATTTTAGGGTTATCTTGCAGAAGAACCAAGGCTGAAGCCATTGTTGAAAATGTTTTGGGACCACACTCTTTGGAATGCCTCCTGCATGACCTTGAGGAAACAGGCACTTAATTTGCACTATCATCAGATGCTTCCAACAAGGGAAACATAAAATTATTTCCACTTGTAGTGAGCTATTTTCCAAACAAGAAGGGGTGTTGAATGGTCTTTTGAACTTCTGTGCAGCCCCTGATGAATCTGTGCAGGTTATATCACAACAGATTTCATAATTATGGAAAATCACGCCTTGCCCTGGAACAAAATTTCAGCATATGGGGCTAATAATGCCAGTGTGAACTTTGGAAAGAAATCTCGTGTGTATACCAGATTAAAAGAAAAGTGCCCATCACTTCAGAAGGCTAACTGTGTTGCCCCATTATTCATAATGCAGCCAAAAAGCAGCAGCACAACTACCTTATGATGTGGAACTATCTGTGATGAAACTTTTCAGCCATTTCTCAGGTTCCGCCACAAGGACCAGAGACTTGAAAGACTTCTTTGACTTTTGAGTCTCTTAAGCCATGTGCCAACAAGGTGGCTGTTACTTCTGCCAGTCATTGACAGAGTAGTGAAAAATCTCCCGATGTTCCAGTCATATTTCCTCTCCCAAGGAGAAGAGGAGACCCCCCTCTGTCAGATATGGCAATAATTTTCAGATAATGAGCATGGCGAGAATGCATTTTCTACACTGTCCCAGTACTGTTTGTACTTTCTTAGTGTTCTCATGGATTTCAATGAACATACAAGTATATTAGAAAAAACAGCCCTTGCCGCCATGGAAACATTTTCAGTAATGGTCTCTCTCAAGGAAAACCTGCAGGCAAGAGTTGAAGATGCTTTCTTTGGTGGAAAACTTAGGGCACTTATGAGCACATTAGACAGCATTTATTTTAATAAACTGAAAAGAGACTTCACAGTGTTCTTGAAGACAACAGTTAAGTACTTAGAACAGTGTACTATATCTGGTAATTGCTAGAATATTATCTATACCAACATCAGATGCATTTGCGGAGACAGATCTCTTTGGTGAAAAATTACATGGGCAGATGTGTGAAACTGTTGTAGTGTGGACTTGTTTAAAAGTTGAGCTAATGATGAATATAAATTACTGGATGAAATGTAGTGATTTTTATTCAAATATATGAAACCCAGACACTTCAGGTCATCAAATCAAATGCAAAATACACATTTAAAAATAAATGATTTAGTCTACTTGTAGTAAGCAGTATGTAGTTTTTTTATTTTTTTGTTTTAGCGTTAAGTTGCAATAAACATACTCAATTCTACGTTTAAACATATTTGCTGTGTGTGCTGTGGGGTATGCTGTAATAACTTCACACTGTTGTACCCATAACAGCATCTCCTTCAACTTCCCTGTGGTGATATCATGGAAGGTGTGTGTCCAGCATCATATTGGCCACACCTTCATGTCCCACTTTGGTCTACATAAAAAGTGGCAAACCTACTTTCAGTTGGTGATGGTAATACTCCCTTTTATGTGTCATCCTGTCATGCACTTTCAGGAGGTGATATTGTCCCCCATTATGTGTTGCCCATCGGACCACATCATGTGGTGATTATAGTATTTCCAGTTATGTGTCACTCTGCCATGTAGGATAAAAGCACTCTAAACTAAACAAACAGCTCAGAGGACAAATAAAGTCTAGCAAGGCCAGATTTGAGGTAAGTTTGGCCTCCCAGGCCAAGGACAACCACAAAGCATTCTTTAGCTATGTCCACAACCTCAAAGACAAAACACAATTGTGTGCAGAGCTCATTGTAAATGGAGTCACCTATACTGAGCAAGAGGATATAGCAAACCTCCTGGCTGATTTACTCCCCTCTCCCCCTCAACCTTCCTTCAGGAAATATCATCAACTATAACTCCCCCTACTATCACTAGGGACAGGTCCTTAATGATCTCTCTAAGACCAAGAACACTGCATCAATGGGCCCAGACAATATTCCAGGATGTCTTCTAAATAGCATGAAACATGACCTATCAGGGCCTCTGGAATTACTATTTAACTTTAGCCTCCAAACAGGCTTCGTGCCTCATGAATGGAGAAAGGCAACAGTCATCCCTCTGCACAAAGGTAGGCCATCTATAGACCCTGGAAGCTACAGACCCATAAGTCTCACTAACCTTATATATAAAGCCATGGAATGAATGATCATGGAAATGATCAACAGAGATATAGTAAACCTGCAGACACTGGACCCAACCCAGTTTGGTGTCATAAAGGTCAGATCATTCCTACTCAGCTTGGTGGACTTATTTGAGAAGGTCACCAAAGCAATGGATGAGGGCTACCTTGACCTGGCCAAGGCATTTGACACAATACCCCACTTGGGCATTGTTGACAAACTCAAGAGGTTAGGTACAAACCCATATGTCACCCAGTGGATAGCCAACTGGCTCACAGACAGGACCCATGAAGTTAGAATTGGGGAGTCCACCTCTACAAAGAGGCCAGTCACAAGTTGTGTCCCTCAAGGATCAGTCCTTGGACCATTCCTTTTTGGCATTTACTTCTCAGAAGTCAAGGCCAATGTCAGTGGTCTCTGGCTGACTAAATTTGCAGATGATTGTAAATTAGGAGCTGTCATTGAATCTCACACTGACACAAATGTTCTTCAGGAGGGCTGACACAGACAAACAACTTGTGTCAGACTCATGGACTAAAATTAAATGCCAAGAAATGCATAATAGTATCCTTTGGGAAGTCATCCATCCCTGGTAACTATCATATTGACAACACACCCCTTAGAGTTGACACAGTAGTCAGGGACTTAAGGACACACACAGATAGTAATCTAGCCTTTGATCATCACGTGTCTACACTGGTGAGGAAATCATTCTATGTTGCACAACTTATAAACAAAGGTATGGCATCTAAGTCCAAGAAAGTCATTGTTCCCCTCTATTCAGCATTCATCAAACCTATCATTGAGTACAATGCCCCCTTTGGTATGTACCTATCCAGGCATATCCAATAACTGGAACGTCCACAGAGGTTCCTCACTAAAAGAATACAGGACATAAGTAATATGTCCTATGCAGACCACCTCAAGGCCCTACCACCTGTATTCTGTCTCCTACAGGTTTTTGAGGGGAGATCTATGCTTGGCATACAGGGTATTGTCAGACCCCACTCTGATGAACCACCTGCATATCCACAAAACAATCAGTACCAGAATTACCTGTTCTAAAGACTTAAACCTTGCCTGTGATATAAACAAGCCCTGCTGGAGTGATAGGTATGTATCACAGAGACTACCCCGTCTATGGAACAGGCTCCCCATCCTTGTGAAGCAGCGTTCCTCCCTAATACAATTCAAGTGCAATTTGGACAACTGGATGGGAAACAGGAAATTCATCACTAGTTTGGCACCTATGTCTCTGATGCAAACAGGTGACTTGTAAATGGTTACTCTCCCAGGCTCATGCTTTCACTTATCAAGGGTATCAGAACTCGTCAGAGATTTGGGATGCATGGCTAGGCTTAAAAAGGCCCTTGTGGTCATTAGCCTAGTAAACACCTATGAACACCTTTTCAGGTGGTGATGATAATATGCCCACCATTATGTGTAACCCTGACATGCAATTTCTGGTGGTGAGGATAATACCCCCCTTTATGTGTCACCCACTGGACCTCATCATGTGGGGATGATAATAGGACCATTATGTGTCACCCTAACATGCACTTCAGGTGGTGATGATCATTGTGTCAGCCATCAGACCTCATCATGTGGTGATGACAATACCCCCTTTATGTATCTCCCTGACATGAATGTTCAGGTGGTGATGATGATACCCTGCACCATGCTTCACCCTGACAAGCATTTTCAGGTGGTTATGATAATACCCCCAATTTGTCACCCATTGAACCTCATCATTTGGCAGTAATACCCCACCAATTATGTGTCACCCTCACATACACTTTCAGATGGTGATTATGATACCCCATTATGTCACCCTGAAATGCACTTTCAGGTGGTTATGATAATATCCCCCATTATGCGGCACCCTGACATGCAGTTTCAGCTGGTGTTAATACCCCCAATTATGAGTCATTCATTGGATCTCATCATGTGGTGATAACACTCCTATTATTTTATCCTGACATACAGTTTCAGCTGGTGAAGATAATACCTCCACATTATGTGTGACCTATTGGACCTCATCATGTGGCTGTGAAAACACCCGCCATTATGTTACCCTCACATGCACTTTCAGGTGGTGATGGGGATTTTACACCCCCATTATGTCACACTGAGATGCACTTTCAAGTGGTGATGATAATACCACCCATTATGCCTCACCCTGTCATGCTGTTTCAGGTGGTGATAGCACCCCATTATAGGTCATCCTGACATGCACTTTCAGATGATGATGATGAATACCCCCAATTATGTGTCATCCTGACATGCACTTTCAGGTGGTGATGACAATACTCTCATTATGTGTCATGATGACATGCACTTTTAGGTGCTGATGATAATATCCCCTCAGTATGCGTCACTCATCGGTCCTCATCATGAGGTGATGATACCCCCATTATGTGTCACCTTGACATGCACTTTCAGCTGGTGATGAAAAGATCCCCCTGTTATGTGTCACACATTGGAACTCACCATGTAGTGATGATACCCCACTCACTATTTGTCACCCTGACATGCACTTTCAGAAGGTAATGATAATACTTTCCCATTATGTGTCACCTTGACATGCACTTTCACAAGGTGGTAATGGTATTACCTCCCCATTATGTGTCACCCTGACATGCAATTTCAGGTGGTGATAATAATGCCCCCCATTATGTGTCATCCCAACATGCACTTTCAGGTGGTGACAATAGCCCCCATTATGTCTCACCCATCAGACCTCATGTGGTGATGATACCCCTTTATGTGTCACACTGACATGCACTTTCAGGAGGTGATGATAATACCCTCCATTATGTGCCATGCTGACATGAACTTGCAAGTGGTGATGGCAAAATCCCAGCTTAAGTGTCACCCTGACATGCATTTTCACCTGATGGGGGTGATAATATCCTCCATTATGTGTCACCCATTGGACCTCATCAAATGGTAATGAGAATACCCTTATTATGTCACACTGACATGCACTTTCAAGTGGTAATACCCCACATTGAGTCACCCATTTGAACTCATTACGTGATGATAATGCCCCCTCATTATATGTCACCCTGACATGCACTTTCACATAATGATGATAACACCTACCCATTGTGTCACCCTGACATGCACTTTCATATAGTGATGATACCCCCATTATTGTATCACCCTGACATGCATTTTCAGGTTTTGATGATAATGACCCCATTATGTTAGCCATCAGACATCATCATGTGGTGATAATACCCCCCATTATGTGTCACCTTGACATGAACTGTAAGGTGGGGATGAGAATAGCCCCCCCATTATGGGTCACCCTCATATGCACTTTCAGTTGGTGATGGTAATGCCTACCGTTATGTGTCACCCTGACATGCAATTTCTGGTGGTGAGGATAACTCACCCATCAGACTTCATGTGGAAATAATACCCCCCATTATATGTAATCCTCAGATGCACTTTCAGGTGGTGAAGGTTATACCCGCCCCCATCATGTGTCACCGTGACATGCACTTTCAGGATGTGGTGATAATACTCCCCCATTATGTGTCAGCCTGACATGTACTTTTAGCTGGTCATGATAATACCACCAATTTATGTGTCAGCCATCAGACCTCGTGGCGATGATAATACCCCAATTATGTGTCACCCTGACATGCACATTCAGATGGTGATGATCACACCCTGCCATTATGTGTCAGTGGTCAGACCTCAAGTGGTGATTATATTCTCCATTATTTGTCTTACTGACATGAACTTTCAGGTGGTGATGATAATACTTCCCATTATATGTCACCTTGACATACACTTTCAAGTGGTGATGGTAAACCCCCGGTGTTTGTCACCAATTGGACCTCATGTGGCAATGATGATACCCCCTAATATGTGTCACCCTGACATGCACTTTCAGCTGGTGTTAATACCCCCAGTTATGTGTCAGCCATCAGACCTTATTATGTGGCAATGATGGTAATAACCACATTGTATATCACCCTGAAATGCACTTTTAGGTTGTGAAGATAATACTCGCCATTATGTGTAAACTATTAGACTCATCATGTGGCAATGAAAATAACCCCCATTATGTCACCCTCATATGCATTTTCAGAAGGTGATGATAATACTCCCCAAAATTGTCACCCTGACATGCACTTTTAGGTGGTGATGATCATATATCTCATGTCACCCTTGCATACACTTTCAGATGATGATGATGACGATACCCCCATTACGTCAGCCTGACATGCACTCTCAGGTGGTGATGATAAACCCCCACTGTGTCAGCAATTGGACCTCATGTGGTGATGATAATATCCCCCATTATGTGATACCCTGACGTGCACTTTCAGCTCGTGTTAATATCCCCAATTATGTGTCACCCATCAAACCTCATTATATGGTGATGATAATACCAGACATTATATGTCACCCAGACATGCACTTTCAGGTGATGAAGATAATACCCTCCATCATGTGTAAACTATCAGACCCCATCATGTGGCGATGAAAATATGCCCCATTATGTCACACTCACATGCACTTTAAGGTGGTGATGATAATATCCCCCATTACATTTCTCTCTGACATGCACTTTGAGGTCACGATGCTAAACTCTACAGTGTGTGTCATCAATCAGACCTCATCATGTAGCGATGATAATACCCCCCTATTATGTCACCTCACATGTAATTTTAGGTGGTGATGAAAATACCCCCCATTATGTCACCCATTTGACTGCATCATGTGCTGTTAACACCCCCTTTATGTATCACCCTGACATGTGCTTTCAGGTGGTGATCATAATACCCCTCTTTATACATTACTCTGACATGCACTTTCAGGAGGTGATGATAATAACCTCATTATGAAACCCTGACATGCACTTTCAGGTGGTGAGAATACCCCAACCCCATTTAGTGTCACTCTGGCATACATTTTCAGGTGGTGATGATAATACACCCCCATTATGTGTCACATTGAGATGCACTTTCAGGTGGTGATGACAGCACCACATTATGGGTCACCCTGACATCCACTTTCAGCTGGTGATAATACCCCCCTTTATGTCATCAATCGGACATCATCATTGTGTGATGATATAGCATCCCCATTATGTGTCACCCTGACATGCACACTCAGGTGGTGATAATACCCCACCCATGATGTGTCACCCTGGACATGCACTATCAAGTGTTGATGATACCCCCCATTATATGTTACCCTGACATGCACTTTCAGCTGGTGATGATAATATCCCCCCAATATCTGTCACCCATCAGACATCATCATGTGATGATGATAATACCCCCTCACTATTTGTCACCCTGGCATGTACTTTCAGGTGGTAAAGGTAATACCCCCAATTATGTGTTACTCTGACATGGACTTTCAGCTGATGATGATAATACCCCCATTATGTGTAGCCTGTTGGACCTCAGCATGTGGCGATGAAAATATGCCCCATTATATCACTTTCACATGCACTTTGAGGTGGTGATGATAGACCCCACACTGTGTCATCAATTGAACCTCATCATGTGACGATATAATACCCCCTATTATGTGTCACCTCACATGTAATTTTAGGTGTTGATGAAAATACCCCCCATTGTGTCACCCATTTGACCTCCACATGTGCTGATAACACCCCCTTTATGTATCACCCTGACGTACTTTCAGGTGGTGATCATAATACCCCCCTTTATACGTTACTCTGACATGCACTTTCAGGTGTTGATGATAATATCCCCATTATGTGTAACACTGACATGCACTTTCAGGTAGTGATGAGAATAACCCCCCCCCCGCTTTTAGTGTCACTCTGGCATACACTTTCAGGTGGTGATGATAATACACCGCCATTATGTGTCACATTGAGATGCACTTTTAGGTGGTGAGGATAATATCCTGCCGTTATATCACCCTGACATGCACTTTCAGCTGGTGATGATAATACTCCCTTCAGACTTCATGTGGTGATGATAATACTCCCACTGTGTCACCCTGACATGCATTTTCAGGCAATGATAATAACCCCATTATGTGTCACCCTGACAGGCAATTTCAGCTGATGATAATAACCCCCTTTTTGTGTCATCCATTGGACAGCATCATGCTGTGATGATATAACCTCCCATTATGTGTCCCCCTGACATGCACACCCAGGTGGTGATGACAATACCCCCCAGATATGTGTCATGTAGGCATGTACTTTCAGATGGTGATGATAATATCCCCTCAGTATGAGCCACCCATCTGACCTCATCATGTGGTGATGATAATACCCTCTCAATATGTGTCTCCCTGAAATTCACTTTCAGATGTTGATAATACCTCACCCATTGTGTCACCCTGACATCCACTTTCAGGTGGTGATAATAATACTTCACCCATTATGTGTCACCCTGACATGCACTTTGGGGTAGTGATAATAATACCCCCCGCATTATGAGTCACCCTGACATGCACTTTCAGGTGGTGATGATAATAACCCCCATTATGTGCTACCATGGGATGGACTTGAAGGTGGTGATTATAAAACCCCAATATTGTGTCACCATGACATGCACTTTCAGGTGGTGAAGATAACATTTCCCCATTATATGTGACTCTGACATGAACTTTCAGCCAGTGAGTATAGTACCCCCTATTATTTGTAACCCTGATATGAACTTTCAGGTGGTGGTGATAATACACCCCCATTATGTGTCACACTGAGATGCACTTTCAGGTGGTATCGATAATACCTCCCATTATGCCTCACCCTGTCATTCTCTTTCAGGTGGTAATGATAGCAAACCATTATGGGTCATCCTGACAAGCACTTCTAGATGATGATATTATCCCCCAAAATATGTGTCACCCAGACATGCACTTTCAGGTGATGAAGATAATACCCTCCATCATGTGTAAACTATCAGACCCCATCATGTGGCGATGAAAATATGCCCCATTATGTCACACTCACATGCACTTTAAGGTGGTGATGATAATACCCCCCATTACATTTCTCTCTGACATGCACTTTGAGGTCACGATGCTAAACCCTACAGTGTGTGTCATCAAACAGACCTCATCATGTGGCGATGATAATACCCCCCTATTATGTCACCTCACATGTAATTTTAGGTGGTGATGAAAATACCCCCATTATGTCACCCATTTGACTGCATCATGTGCTGTTAACACCCCCTTTATGTATCACCCTGACATGTGCTTTCAGGTGGTGATCATAATACCCCTCTTTATACATTACTCTGACATGCACTTTCAGGAGGTGATGATAATAACCTCATTATGAAACCCTGACATGCACTTTCAGGTGGTGAGAATACCTCAACCCCATTTAGTGTCACTCTGGCATACATTTTCAGGTGGTGATGATAATACACCCCCATTACATGTCACACTGAGATGCACTTTCAGGTGGTGATGACAGCACCACATTATGGGTCACCCTGACATCCACTTTCAGCTGGTGATAATACCCCCCTTTATGTCATCAATCGGACATCATCATTGTGTGATGATATAGCATCCCCATTATGTGTCACCCTGACATGCACACTCAGGTGGTGATAATACCCCACCCATGATGTGTCACCCTGGACATGCACTATTAAGTGTTGATGATACCCCCCATTATATGTTACCCTGACATGCACTTTCAGCTGGTGATGATAATATCCCCCCAATATCTGTCACCCATCAGACGTCATCATGTGATGATGATAATACCCCCTCACTATTTGTCACCCTGGCATGTACTTTCAGGTGGTGAAGGTAATACCCCCAATTATGTGTTACTCTGACATGGACTTTCAGCTGATGATGATAATACCCCCATTATGTGTAGCCTATTGGACCTCAGCATGTGGCGATGAAAATATGCCCCATTATATCACTTTCACATGCACTTTGAGGTGGTGATGATAGACCCCACACTGTGTCATCAATTGAACCTCATCATGTGACGATGATAATACCCCCCTATTATGTGTCACCTCACATGTAATTTTAGGTGTTGATGAAAATACCCCCCATTGTGTCACCCATTTGACCTCCACATGTGCTGATAACACCCCCTTTATGTATCACCCTGACGTACTTTCAGGTGGTGATCATAATATCCCTCTTTATACGTCACTCTGACATGCACTTTCAGGTGTTGATGATAATACCCCCATTATGTGTAACACTGACATGCACTTTCAGGTAGTGATGAGAATACCCCCCCCCCGCTTTTAGTGTCACTCTGGCATACACTTTCAGGTGGTGATGATAATACACCACCATTATGTGTCACATTGAGATGCACTTTTAGGTGGTGAGGATAATATCCTGCCGTTATATCACCCTGACATGCACTTTCAGCTGGTGATGATAATACTCCCTTCAGACTTCATGTGGTGATGATAATACTCCCACTGTGTCACCCTGACATGCATTTTCAGGCAATGATAATAACCCCATTATGTGTCACCCTGACATGCAATTTCAGTTGATGATAATAATAACCCCCTTTTTTGTGTCATCCATTGGACATTATCATGCTGTGATGATATAACCTCCCATTATGTGTCCCCCTGACATGCACACCCAGGTGGTGATGACAATACCCCCTAGATATGTGTCATGTAGGCATGTACTTTCAGATGGTGATGATAATATCCCCTCAGTATGAGCCACCCATCTGACCTCATCATGTGGTGATGATAATACCCTCTCAATATGTGTCTCCCTGAAATTCACTTTCAGATGTTGATAATACCTCACCCATTGTGTCACCCTGACATCCACTTTCAGGTGGTGATAATAATACTTCATCCATTATGTGTCACCCTGACATGCACTTTGGGGTAGTGATAATAATACAGTCACCCTGACATGCACATACAGGTGGTGATGATAATAACCCCCATTATGTGCTACCATGGGATGGACTTGAAGGTGGTGATTATAAAACCCCAATATTGTGTCACCATGACATGCACTTTCAGGTGGTGAAGATAACATTTCCCCATTATATGTCACTCTGACATGAACTTTCAGCCAGTGAGTATAGTACCCCCTATTATTTGTAACCCTGATATGAACTTTCAGGTGGTGGTGATAATACACCCCCATTATGTGTCACACTGAGATGCACTTTCAGGTGGTATCGATAATACCTCCCATTATGCCTCACCTTGTCATTCTCTTTCAGGTGGTAATGATAGCAAACCATTATGGGTCATCCTGACAAGCACTTCTAGATGATGATATTATCCCCCAAAATATGTGTCATCCTGACATGCACTTTTAGGTGGTGATGATAATACCACCCATTATGTCACTCTGACATGCACTTTCAGGTGCTTATGATAATACTCCTCCATTATGTGTCACCCTGACATGCACTTTCAGCTGGTGATGATAATAACCCCAATTATGTGTCCCCCATCGGACCTTATCATGGTGTGATGATATTACCCCCAATTATGTGTCACTCTGATATGCACATTCAGGTGGTGATGATAATAACCTCTCGATATGCATCAGCCTGACATGTACTTTCCACTGGTGATAATAATTACCCCCATTTTGTCACCCTGACATGCACTTTCAGCTAGTCATGATAATACCACCCCATTATGTCACCTATCAGATATCATGATGTGGTGATGACAATAGCCCCCAGTATGTGTCACCCTGACATGCACTTTCAGGTAGTGCTAATAATGCCCCCATTATGTATCACCCTGACATGCACTTTCAGCTGATGATGATAATACCCCCCATTATGTGTCACCCATCGGACCCCATCATGTGGTGATGATAATACCCCCTAACTCTTTGTCACCCCTGTTATGCACTTTTCGGAGGTGATGTTAATACTCTCCCATTATGTGCTACCATGAGATGGACTTGCAGGTGGTGATGATAAAACCCCAACATTTTATCACCATGACATGCACTTTCAGGTGGTGTGGTTAATACCCCCCATTATGTGCCACTCTTACATGGACTTTAAGCTGATGATGATAATACCCCCATTATGTGTCACCCATTGGACCTCATAATGTGGTGATGATAATACCCCATTATGTGTCACCCATTGGACCTCATAATGTGGTGATGATAATATCCCATTACGTGTCACACTGACTTGCACTTTCAGGAGATGATGATAAAATCCCCACATTGTGTCACACTGACATGCAGTTTCAGGTGGTAATGATTTTACTCTGTCATTATGAGTCACTTTGACATGGATTTGCAGCTGGTGATGATAACACCCCCCCCATTATGTGTCACCCTGACATGCACTTTCAGGTGGTGATGATAATATCCTCCAATTATGTGTCACCATGACATGTACTTTCAGGTGTTGATGATAATACCCCCATTATGTGTAACCCTGACATGCACCTTTAGCTGGTGATTATAATATCCCCTAATTATGTGTCACCCATCAGTCCTCCTCATGTGGTTATGACAATATCAAAGGCACCGGAAGCTGTTGAAGAATGGGGGGGTGGTGGTGGGTGAGAGGAGCACTTAGTGATCTAAAAAGGGCAATTTTTTATAACTATTTACTACCACAACATAGGTTCACTTGGAGAACTTTTTAAGCTCAGCCAATTCCCTTTTGGTGCTTGATTCTTGAATTAACATTTTCTGATTGGTTTTACCTATCCCATGGCTGATAATTGTATATTAGCCCTAGTGAGAATAACTGTGATCATTCCATAGATAATTTGAGGGGACCCATATAAGGGATGCAGCATTTAGGAACTGCCTCTATCTATTAGTGGCATTAGGGGCAATCCTGGAGTACATTTTCTATTGCCCATCCTTAAATCCAAGTTGCATTTCTGGATTTTATTTTTTTTTACATTTTATAGCACAATGCACAAACACTAACAGATCTCTGCTAAACAACGCAATACTGTCTCACAATGAAAATAGACTTGGCATTAAAACTTCTCTGCCCTTGAAACTCACATACATTGAAACAGCATTAAAACCCACATCACATCCAAAGAAAATGCATCTGGCCAGTGGTGGATAAAGATTACCTTTGGGATGTTTTCAAATCAGAGGCCCCTTCTGCACAAAACAAGAAAATACATGCGTTCTTTGATACACCTTCTTGACTTTATTAAATTATATTCCTTGTATAATACAGCACACTCGTTAGACTTAAGTTAGAGCGCATTTTAAATTTATTATTTGAACATTTTTCCAGTAGGCAATGAAGCAAAGTGCATTCACCAATAATGACAAAACTGCCCTATTCAGAACATTTCCATGATAACAGTCTACTTTTACACACAATATATATTATATATATAAAAATACAAATACAGTATGACAGTAGTGTAAGCTTCTTGCACTTATTTTCACTTGGGGGGGGGCAAAAGGCCAAACACCAGGGACACATTTTAAACATTGCTTGTATAATTTTGGAAAATTGCTTGCATAAAATGTTGTCTTACCATTGTACATTTCACTGCTAAGTCTTGAACCCAGAACCCTGTGCACTACAGTCAGAACAACATACCACTAAGCTAAATCAGCATTTTTTTGAAAGATAGGAATACAAACTTAAATGGCTATCATTTAGTGAATTCAATTCTCAGTTTAGCTCTCAACCTCCTAGCACAAAAATACAGAACAAAGCCAATAATGGGGGACTACAGTCCCAAAATAGGCACACATTTCAAATACTGATCTTATAAACTCAGAAAATTGCTAGCATAAAAGGTTTTGTTTTACTGCTCTTGAAAACCAGAGATTTAATGAGGAACAGAACAAAACAAAAATGTGAGGCATAAATTCACAAGTGATGGTGGCTAGGGACTTTAGGCTCTTTTTACCTGCACCCAAGGTGCAGGGTTTGAGTCTGTGTACCTCTAGCCACCAGATGTATCCCGTTGGGGGCATTTACACACACACACACACACACACACACACACACACACACACACACACCTCTCCCTAAATGCAAACGGCACTTTAGAAACGCACTTCTCTCTCCCTAAATGCAAACGCACTTCAGAAACACACTTCTCTCTCCCTAAATGGAAACGGCACTTCAGAAACACACTTCTCTCTCCCTAAATGGAAACGGCACTTCAGAAACACACTTCTCTCTTCCTAAATGGAAATGGCACTTCAGAAACACACTTCTCTCTCCCTAAATGCAAACGCACTTCAGAAACACACTTCTCTCTTCCTAAATGGAAATGGCACTTCAGAAACACACTTCTCTCTCCCTAAATGCAAACAGCACTTCAGAAACACACTTCTCTCTCCCTAAATGGAATCAGCACTTCAAAAACACACTTCTCTCTTCCTAAATGGAAATGGCACTTCAGAAACTCACTTCTCTCTCCCTAAATGGCACTTCAGAAAGAACAGTTACTAACACGTCAGTTCTATCCCTAAATGCAGCAGCGGACCTTAACTTACATACCACTCTGCCCACACGGCAGTTCATTGGAATCTGAATCTGCAGCTCTGCAGTTGGAAGAAGAAAAATAAATCCTGCAGTTTGTAAAGAAATCCGCCTGCTAAGTAAATTCTCCTGCAACATCCTGTATTCAACAGGCATGCGTTCGGGACATTGAAGTGCTGCAAAGCTGATGC
The DNA here is from genome assembly GCF_019279795.1 of Protopterus annectens. Lineage (NCBI taxonomy): Eukaryota > Metazoa > Chordata > Ceratodontiformes > Protopteridae > Protopterus > Protopterus annectens. The sequence goes on along the minus strand of NC_056725.1, from coordinate 981,203,841 downwards.
AAGTGCTGCAAAAGGGTGCCCCTTCCCCCTCGCTCTATGGTTCCGGCGCCCATGGATAATATCTCCCATTATGTGTCAACCTGACGTGCATTTTCATGTGATGGTAATATCCCCAATTCTGTGTCACCCAGACATACACTTTCAGGTCATGATAATATCCCCCCCAAATATGTGTCAACCATTGGACCTCATCATGTGGTGATGACAGTACCCCCCATTATGTCTCCCACTAACATGGACTTTCAGGTGGTGATGATAATAGCCTTCATTATTTGTCATCCTGACATGCACTTTCAGGTGGTGGTGATATGTCCAGGATTATGTGTCACCCTGACATCCACTTTCAGGTGATGATAATAACACCCCTATTTTCTGTCACCCATCAGACCTTGTCATGTCATGTTGATAATAGCCCCCATTATGTGTCACAGTGACATGCACTTTCAGATGGTAATAATACACCCCATTATGTGTCACCTTTGTCGCAAGTCTTATGTATTCCAATGAGACCGTGAGGCACTGTGATGGGGTCAAGTTGTTTACTGTACATAAACACATCAGGAGCTGTAACTGGAGCATTTATTTAAGCTAACTGACTGACTCATTATTTCAAACACACACGCATGTGCATCTCCATTCATGCTTGCTTCTTTTGGTTGAATTGGTACCCAGGTGACCAAGATGCAAAATTCTGATATATTCTTGTTGTAAAGCTGTAGGAATTACCACTTTCACTCTGACTATACAAAATGGCACTGATCTGGCATGTGCTCAATAACTTATATGCACATGCTGTCTAGCTACAGTGGCTGACTAGGTACAATACACACAATGATCTACATCCTCCCTCTTTGATTTGTTCGACATGCAATAGGAGAACAAGGTACTTTTAACAAGCTAGATATCACATCAGTATATAACAACAAATTAATTCAGGTCCAAGTCGCTGTGTATTTCGAAATGGGTCTGGAAATTCTACCTGATCTGGTCACATAAAAACTTTGCCTGTATTTAGCAACAGGGACAGTCTCTGGGGATTTGTTTTATAATTGGAACTTTTGGGATTATATCAGGATTACATGGAGAAAGTACATTGTCCTCTGGAATTTGAACAAGTGTAGAGTTGCTCTGAGAAATAGAGTCTCTGGCACAGGCAATCTGCTGTGTCACTGCTTCAGAGACTGGCAATAAGTGTCTTTGATTCCTTCTGAAATCTATTCCTTCAGATTGTATGATGTAAGATCTCAGTTCTTTGTAAAGGCTTTTGACAATACCCAAGCAGTCATATCCTTTAGATGTTTGGATTCTCACTTCTTCTTGTCCTAATGGTCTAAGAGGTTTGCTGGACTTAGCACAGTACAACTTTTATGACTGAACTTTTTTCAAAAGTTGAGCCTTAACCACTCTTGTTCATTACATGTGGTACTAACAATTGTTTACTGATTGGTAAAATTGTTCTCATCTTTCTGGACATTAATCTCTGAGCAGGTGAACCAAGCAAGTTATTTTGAAGATTCTTTCTAGAATTAAGTAAGGTAAAAAAACATTGCTACCATCTCTCTTGGATCCCTCCAACAAATGTTTCACACTTTCATCTGCGCTCAGCTAATCCATTGGACTCTGGATACTCAGGACTACTAGTAACATGGACAAAGTCCCAAGACTCAGAAAATTTCTTCAATTGCTGACTTGTAAACAGAGCACCATTTTCAGAAATGACTATGTACAGACCACTGTGAACAGAAAAATGTCTCTTCAATTTCGTAATGACAGTGCTTGACATTAAGTTAGGAAGAAGGTCAATTTCAAACAAATTCCAATAAGAGTTTACTTACACTAAATAATTTTAACCATTCCATTTGAAAATAGTAGCAACTATTGACCATGGTAATTCAGGGATCTAGTTTAGCTGAAGTGGTTCTTTTTGTTGGTGCGATTTAGTACTGTTGGCAATTAAACATGCTAGAGTTTCCTTCTCTATATCTTTTGACATAGAAAGACAAAAGACTATGCCTCTTACCCTTCTTTTGGTTGAATTGGTACCCAGGTGACCAAGATGCAAAATTCTGATATATTCCTGTTGTAAAGCTGTAGGAATTACCACTTTAAGACCTTTCATGATGATTCCATCTTCCATCATGAGCTTGTCTCTGTAAGGAAAATGCATCTGTATGTCAAGTGGTAGACTAGTTTATTGTGCTGGCCAGCCTTTACTGATATGTTTCAGCTTCTGAAGAATTCTGTCTGAGTCTGTGTGATTTCTGAGTTCATCAAGACGTGATGAGGAGCAATTTCTGAATTCCGTGACTCCAAAGTCTGTTTTCTCATTGTCGTGCTGTTCTGTTGTTTGGGTGCTCTGAACAAAGTATGAGCAAGGTAGAGATATTTGCCTTTTGTGTAGACAATATTGAAATTGTACTTTTGCAATTTAACATCATGCGCTGCATGCGTGCTGGAGTGGTATGCATTGGCTTTTTCAGAACTGTCACCAGGGTTTGATGATCACTCTCTAGTTGAATAGGTTTGCCATAAATACAATAACTGAACTTTGAACATGAGAACACTACTGACACAAGCTCTTTTTCACTTTGTGCGTACTGTATTTCAGTTTGGGTTAAAGTTCTGGATGCATAGGCTACTGGTATGCCTTCTTGAAGACATGCTGCACCAAGACCATACTTTGAAGCATCACATGAAAGAATTACAGGTTTGTGAACATCATAACATCTCAATGTGGGTGGATTGGCAATTTTCTGTTTCAGAACATCAAATGCTTTTTGGTGTTGTGCCAACCAGGGCCATTTTACATTTTTGTGTATTAACTCGTAACGATGCTGAAAGCTCACTCAGGACTGGGATGAACTTTCCTAAATAGTTGACCATACCAAGGAAATGTTGTAAACATATGACATTTTCTGGAACTGGTGTCTCAAGAATTGCTGGTGTTAGACAGATCGGGTTGTAAACCAGAAATGTTAAACAGATGACCCACATAAGTAACTTCTTTCAGTTTGAATTTACATTTCTGAGGTTTCAGTTTAAGATTTACTTCACAAGCACAATCTAGAACTTTCTTTACTCAAATGATTTTTATTTTGATGAAATAACACAATAATTTAATACATTCATAACACTCAAGAACTATTTACAGTAATTACATTCAGCCTGAAAAAAAGGATTCAGATAAAAACATTTGTAGTAAAATAAGTTACTATATAAACTATGATAGGAAGAGTTTGATTCTATCTGAAAGGCATCAATCAAATTCAAAACTTTCCTCCATGGACTATTAACCTATGGCCTTAGGAAAAGTTCTTAACTCTTTAGTTCTTTTCTCGATTAGTATGCATTTTTTCAGTGATGATAGGAATTCCTCCATTATGGGTGCTACATTAGAGTGCCATCTTCTAGTTATAAATTTTCTGGCTATTGCTAACATTGTCCACAGCAAATACAGGTCATCTTTCTTCATATTATTACTATTAACAACATTCAATAAAATTAAAGACTTTGTCAAAACAAATATATCAGTATAGATAGCTTGAAGATATTTGTTAATCTCATTCCAAAATGGTTTAATATTAGTACAAAGTCAAAATTTGACCAGCAGACAGTGGCAGTAACCTATTATTTATTTATGTATACACTTATACATACATAATATATTATGCAAGAACAAGCTAAACAGACCAGTTTCAGCTAGTATAACACATAGCCTTCATCAGTGTAATGAAATACAATAAGCTCATCCCTTATATACTCTAAATTATGCCATTATGTGACTAATTAGAGATGCTCATTTAATCCAGGTGCAAATAAACCACCTAATTTAATTATCCATTTCCTTTCTTTTGTGTTTAATAATTCATGCCAGCCTGATTTATTAGATTTGATGCTTAGAATACGATCAATTATGATGAAATTAAATGAAGAATGTTTATGTAACATAGCATGTTTATACAGATCATTGGTATTTCTTTGATGTTTAATATCACTAAGGTGTTCTGATATCCTATATTTCACTGGTCTTAAAGTCTGACCTATATAGAAGGCAGCGCATTTACAGACAGCAAGATATATAACCTAATCTGACTTACAGTTAGCAAAAAAGGAAATGGCATATACCTGACTAGTATCCTTACTGCTGAAACTTTTCATTTTCAATATTTTGGAACAATATGTACAATGACCACAGGGGAAACGGCCAGCAGCAATCTGTCCTTCAAGTGAACACTGTAGACTTTCTTTTTTCTTATAAGACCCTTGCTTGTAGTGATTAAAGTAAGAAGCCAAATTTTTTCCTTTTCTAAAGGAAAATTGGCATCTATTCTCTATAAATTCAGAAAGTTTACTTTCCACAAGCATAATATTCCAATTACACTGGACACTATTAGTGCCCCAGTATTCCTTCCAAAGGTCGTAACAAACCGTAAGGTACATTCTTGCCTACCTTCTTGGTTTTATATTGAAGGAGATTTTTTCTCTCTATATTTTCCCCCTTATTTTTAGCTTGATGAACATAGCCTGCTTTGTAACCCCTTTCCTTAAACCTAAGGGTAAGGTCATCTCTGAAATGCTTATATGTGTCATTATCCAAGCATATACATTTAATCCTCATGTATTGTGACTTTGGTATATTTTTGCAGATATGTGGAGGATAAGAGCTGGTTGGAGAAGGGAATTATATTCTGGGAATTTGCGGTAGACCTCGGTAATCAAGGTGTTATCAGGAGCTTTAATGACCATTACATCCAAAAAAGTTATCCGTTCCTTATCTTGGTTAACCGTAAACTCAATCCCCCATTTATTTTCATTCAAATAACTAACAAATTCATAAAGATGTTCCACATCCGATCTCCATACCATCCAGCAATCATCCAAATATCTTTTCCAAATGTCTGTTTTATTAATGTACAAATTGTGGGAGCTGTCGTATATAATTTGCTCCTCTATATATATCATAAATAGGTCAGCATATATGGGGGCAAAAGATGCCCCCATTGCTGTACCTTGAATCTGTAAATAGCATTTGTCATGATAGAAAAAGACATTTTTAATGAGTACATGCTCGGTAAGACAGATAAAAAATGTATTGAAGCCAGGTTGGTATAACTCCGATCTATATAACCAATATTCTAATGCTTCAATACCAGCCCAGTGTGAAATGTTGGTATATAGGGCTTTAACATCTAAGGTGCAGAGTAACCATCCTGCCTCCAACTGCATTTCAGAGATGACCTGAAGAAATTCTATGGTATCCCTAAGGCGAGCCCTTACCCATTTAAGAAGTGGTTTTAGATACTTCATAAGATATTGAGACAAAGGTTCTGTTAAGGAGCCCTTCCCAGATACTATAGGTCTTCCTGAGAGATTACGGAGGTTTTTATGAATTTTCGGCAGAAAGTATATATATGTTGGTTATTAGGGTCTGATATCATCAGGTATTTCCTGGTAGTATCTGTAATAATACCCTCTTCCACTGCTAGGGATAAGAATTCATCAATCTGTTTTTTGAAATATGGGGTGGGATTATATGTAAGATGTAAATTGTATCTACCATCTGCAAGTTGTTCAATAGCTTCTTGGTCGTATTGTATCCAGTCTTGGACAACCACCACCCCTCCTTTGTCTGCCCTTAGAATGGCTAGTTCATGATTGTTTGCTAGTCTAGAAATTGCTGTCATCTCAGTCTTGGAAACATTACTGGTCCTGACCTGGCTTTCCTTAGAACAAATGTGCAGGTCCTTAAGAATCGAAGTTTGGAACATAAGTACATTATGGTTCATTGGGGGTAAAGGTAGATTTATGATATCTAAATTCTTCATTTACACCCTTAGATTCTTTGTCCTGAAAGAATAATTTCAAGCTAAGGTTTCTACAAAATGCAGTCACATCGTTAACAAAACTTTCCTCAGACACAAAAGATCCAAGTATGAATGACAATCCTTTATTAAGAATATCCACCTCCAAGGAAGAGAGGGGGGGTGAGATGATATATTCAGCACATTTTCATTTACTGTTTCTGAACATACATTTGAAGTAAGCCCTCCATATTGTCCACATTTCCTATGTTTTCTGCCCCCCCTTCTTCTTGTTTTAATTCTAAAGGGGTACTGGAATTTCTTCTCTTCTGTGCTGGAAAGCCTGTGGATCCTGGTATATCTACTTCAAATCCAGAGGAAGAATCTTCCCCCAAAGTATCTGTACTGGAGGTAAGGGTTTTCTTGAGTATTGATCTTGGGCACTTTCTTTTGGGTGTGTTTCTATATGGTTGTAAAAATCGGACATGTTTGTCCTTATCCCTGGTGAAGGGGTCCCCCCTATCATAATCTTCCAAATCCCTAAGATATTTATTTTTCTTTCTCTCCTTCAATTGTGCTTCCAGTGTCATTAAATTTTGACTAAGCTTTTTAAGATTAGAGGTATATGCAGATTTTTCCTCATAACCTTTAATGCTCTCACATAATTAGTGATGGTTACGATTTCACTATCTATTGTCCTGTCATAATGCCCAGCCAAAATTTCCACAAAATTCATTGTGGCTTTGTGTTGTGCTTCCCTCCACTGCTTTATTAGAATATCGTCTGGACTATTAACCAAAGCCTGTGTTCGTATTCTCAAGCTCCTTGGCGTAATGCCCTTAATAATGTATACTTTAAATAACTTATAATGCCAAACATTATTCCAAAGCAACCTCATATGTTTGGTAAGTTTAATAAAAAGTGATTCACAGGTGTCCTACATATTGGGTAGATTGGTCCCATTTTCCGATTGGTTGCTGGCTCCTATACCAAAAATAGCCAAATCATCACAATCAGAGGCAAGCCTCCGAAGTAAATTAGAAATCTCCATAAAAAATCCTAATGACTAATATCCAAAAGGTCAAAGAAATAAGTATATTTCTTAATGGACAATATCAACCCCTGGAATTCATAAACGGACAATATCAGCCTAGGCAACCACAGAAGCTGTCCGTATTAGCCTGTTAGTTATATTTCAGCCCCAATGGAGCTAATAGTATATTTTACGGACAATATCAGCCTAGTCACAAAAATGTAGTATATTATGCCTTGCTAAGTCCAATTGTTAATATCAGTTAACCATCATTATAATTCACAGTGCTGAGTCCAATATTCAACCTATTATAGAGTTCAGTCTCTATAGATTAATGTCATGAATTTATTTATTTTTATTTTATTTTATTTTATTTTACATTTGTTGACCGGGCTAGTCTAGCTGGATGTAAGTCCATTTTCAGTAGAGGCCCGGGGAGAAAAGCTCCAATGATTATAAAAAGTTTAAACAAAGTCAGGCAATACAATACAACAATAGAAATATATAGAAAAAGAGCTAGTGAATACACATAGTACTAAAATAAGGTTAGAGCAAAACTCAACAAATATAATGAACAGAATATCTTAAAATTTTTTTTTTTTTTAGTTCTACAGTAAGTGAGGGATAACATATTTCTATAAAGTTGATATATGAGGTAGACCTTACAAGGCAAAGGTAGTAGAGATGGTAAGGATTAAGGAGGTAGAAATAGATAGAGAGGAAGTGGAAGAATTAAGCTGGGTAGATGCAGAAGCAAAGCCAGTGTTTGTTGAGATGAACTTTCAAATGTCTTTTAAAAAGAGGGAGGGATGATAGAGATGTGATATCAGAGGGAGGATTGTTCCACATTTTTCCAACGGAGTTGGAAAAGAGACAGTCACTTGCAGAGTTAGAGGGTTTGGTTATATTAATCAGTAGTTTGTTGGAAGAGCGTAGATGTTTCAGGTTGTTATATGGTGAAATGAGGTTAGAGAGTATAGGAATTTTAGTTGGTTGGTATAAGATCTTGTGTGCTATTAATAACTGATGAAGACTGAGTAGATTGGGAAATTCAAGCCAACTTAGATGTTTTAAGTTCAGACAATGGTGAGTTCTAAATGGGGATCCTGTGGCAAATCTAGCAATGCTATGGTAAGATGTTGCAAGTTTCTTGAGGTTGTTTTTGGAGAGATTAGTGAAGATGGGGGAAGCGTATAGGAGAGTAGAGATAAGGTGAGATCTGGCTAAGGTGGTCCTAGCATCAGGTGTCAGGAAGGGTTTTATTCTGTAAAGGGATCCGATTTTTTTATTAACAGATTTAATAGTGTTGTTGATATGGGGGTCAAAGCTGAGATTATTGTCAATAGTTATTCCTAATAGCTTAGCTGTTGAGTCTAGAGAAATAAGTATGTTGTCAGTGGAAGTAAGAGTTAAATTGAGTGGGGCAGTTTTGCATGAAGGTGAGAACAGTAGCAGTTTGGTTTTCTTGGCATTGAGGAGTAGGCAACGGTCGCAGAACCATTGCTCAACAGTGATAAAAGCTTTTTGGGTGAGTGATTGGAGTTCATTTTGAGAATTGGCAGAACAGACTATGGTAGAATCATCTGCATATTGTATGCAGGTAGATTTTGGGATAGCAGATTGTAGGTCATTGATGAAGATAGAAAATAGAAGGGGGCCTAAGATGGAGCCTTGAGGTACACCCAAAGATATAGGAAGTAGATTAGATAATGTATTTTTCCAGAGAACTGCTTGCTGGCAATTTTCTGGGTAAGATGTGAACCAGGTTATGGATGGAGGATCACGTGAGAGAGTTTTTAGTATGTATAGAAGAAGTTTATGATTAACCATGTCAAATGCTTTAGATAAGTCAATGAAGACTGCAGATGATAGGTAGTTGTTGTTGCGGTTATAGTTGATTGTGTTGGTAAAGGAGAGTAGTGCAGTGGTAGTGCTGTGGAAGGGTCTGAAGCCGTGCTGACAGTTGGCAAGTAGTTTATGATGTAGAAGGTGGTTAAGAAGCTGCTTGTGGATACATTTTTCCATGATTTTATCTATAGGTGATAGAAGTGCTATAGGACGAAAGTTAGAAAGGTCATTAGATTTACCTCCTTTGTGTAAAGGGATGATGTGAGATATCTTCCAGATAGAGGGGAAAATTCCTTCATTAATGGATCGCTTTATCAGTATAGAGATGGGATAGGAAATGGCCTTGGCTCCTATTTGTAGGAATTCGGCTGGGAGTTTGTCTGCAGAAGGGGTGGTTGGTCTTAGCTTTTTGAGCAGTGATAAGATGAAGAAGGTTGATACAGGTTGAAAAAGAAAGGATGGAGATACATTTATAGCAGGTAAGAGTAGCTTAGAGGTGTCAGGAGTTAGGTGACTAGCAAGGGTTTGGATATTATTAGTGAAGAATGAATTGAAGTCATTGGCTATTTGTATGGGATTTTCTGGGTTAGAGTCTTGAGGGTTGGGTGTGACAGACTGGCCTGAGGATAGGGGATTGTTCATACTGGCCCAGAACATTTTAGGTTCCTTTTTGGAGGTTTGTTGAAATTGGAGGTAGTAGTTTTTTTATCTGTCAGGATGGCTTTTTTTGTACTGTTTCTAAGTTGTCTGTAGTTTTGGTGGTCAGTTGAGTTTTTGGTGGAACGCCATTTGGCCCAAGATTTATTTCTTTGATTGATTTTCTGCCTAGTGTTAATGGTTAGCCAGGGAGCTGGTTTAGCCTTGGTTCTAGTAGTTTGACTTGGGGCACGGTTATCTAGGATAGATAGGAAAGTGGAGTTGAAGTATGCTACTGCTTCATTAAGTGGGATATATTTTAGAGGGGACCAGTTAATTTGAAATAGTTCAGCTAGAAAGTGTTTGGAGTTGAAATGCTTTTTTGAGTGAAGTGTTCTGTATGTGGTAGGTAAGTTGAGGCTAGTTTTATGTCGGATAACATAAGTAAGTGAATGGTCGCTTAGGTTTTCTGGAAGGATACCTACTTTGTAGCTTAGTTGGGGAGTATTAGTAAGAATCCAGTCTAAGGTGGTTTCATTGTTGTTGGTTTTATTGGTTCTGGTAGGACTATTTATTAGTTTGGTAAAGCCATGTAGGTTTATATGGGAGCTGGGGTTTGTACTATTGCATGAATACCAATCAATGTTAAAATTGCCTAGGACTAGTGTTTCTTGTGGGAGATGGGTAGGGAGTGAACTGAGGATGCATTGAAGTGAGTTGATGTTATTTCCTGGGGGAAGATAAACACATATGATATTTATGGCTTTACTACTTTTGATGTGAAGTTTGGAGCAGATAACCTCTGCCTGTTTATCAAGGCAAAGAGTATGAGCTATAGTACAAATTTGGAATTGAGCCTTATAGAGAATTGCTACTCCTCCTCCCTTTTTTGCTGTGCGATCAAGTCTAAGGATGATATACCCAGGTGGGGTAATTTCGTTGTCTTTGATGGAAGGCTTTAGCCATGTTTCAGTTAAGCATAGAATGTCAAATTGATGGTTTTCTAGAAGGGCATGGACTTGAGTAGTTTTGTTACAATTACTATGAATACTGAGGTGAGCAAGAGAGAGAGAGAGTTGGTAAGAGTGGTTGATGATAGAAACGTAGATTTGTCTTGCTTTATGTAGTTGGTGGTGTTGGAGTGGTGTGGGCCAGGGTTAGGATTAATGTCTCCATCTAATAGTAAGTGGAGGAGTTTAAAATCTTTTGGGTGTAGAAGTTTGTCAAAGATATTGGTTAGTTTTTTAGATTTTGGTTTGTTTAATTTGATGAAGGCTAATTTATGGTAATTGGTTAGTATGTAATTGGGTTAGGGACTGAGATTAATGAAGGTTTGGGAGAACGTTGTTGTAGGTGTAGAGGTATGTTTAGAGGGAAAAGGGATAGTAGAGTGAAGTGGGTATTCAAGGTAGGTTATAAGGTAGGTAGTAATGAGAAAGGAAGATAGTGTTAGGCAGATAAGTAGTTTTAGTTGTGAGTGAGTGACTGTTATGGACATAGTAATGGTTGGGAGGTGAGTGAGGAGGAGATAGGTAGTTAGCTCTAGTAAGGGGGGAGGTGATGTCACTTTAAGTGAATGAGGGTGGAGGTTGGTAAGTTACTTAGTGGTAGTATGTTCAGTGGACAATGTGAAAGGTCCTTATATGATTGGGTAAGGTAGGAAGGGGTGTGGCCACTAGTGTAATAAATGTAGGAGCACTGGGGGTGGGTGGAATTTGGGGGTAGGGTAGGGGAGCGGAGTGAGCCCGAAGGGCGAATGGAGCGGGCAGAGACAAGAGAGTGGACACCCAAGGAAGACAATCAGTAGTACGGGAGAAAGAAGCAGGTAAGTTTATTAAGTTTAGTAGTGTGAGAAAGCTAAAGAAGGTCAGCAGGCTAGTGTATCATACGTATAGTCAGGAGAAAGGAGTTAGGTTACTACAAGGTGCTTAGACTTGTAAGACAGTTTGGGTGTAGTGAGAAGTATATACTGGGATAAGTGTAGGGAAGTGCAAAACAGGTTTTAGGGAGAGAAGAAGCAAAAAACAGAGCATTAAAGTAGGACTAGGAGATCTGGTAGAGAGATAAATGCAGGGTCTATGATACTGAACAGTAAAGAAAGACGCCACCTAGTGGCCAGTGAGTTAATTGCAACAGGACCCACTTACAAGGGGGCAGGCTATAGGAGAGAGGGAGTTGGGTACAATAATACAAGAAGAGAGAATAGGTAGTCTATGTGCGTAGGCCAACTGTACAGGAAAAATATAGTTGGAGGGGCTTGTAGGCTGCTGGCTAACCTGAGTGGGAAACTTGCCTAAGGTAGCAGGGTTCTTAAATCTGAAATATTGCTACAAAGGTCAGGTATGTAGATTAGCACATACTTTCACTGTCTTAAGCAAGTTGGCTTCTCAAGGAGCTGGTGGGTAATTCCAGAGTCCAGACAGTTTCCAGAGACTTCAAGGAGAGGGATTTTCTGGTAGTTTAGGTACTGACTGTACAAGTTCACCAGGCTAGTATAAGTAGGAAGAGAGAGGGAGTGAGATAGATAGTATTAGGAGTTACAGTCAGTATAAAAATAAAAAAAAAATAAAAATCAGATGGACAAGTACTACAACAGGTATTGCATAAAAAACAGTAAGATCGTTAACTTGTTCAAAACATCTAGTCATTAAGAAGATGCAGTCAATGTGATCATTTAGAGAGTACATAGAACAACACTAAGTACCAAAACAGTTCTAAAAATTCACTGGCATTTGTCACAGCAGTAGAAACTTAAATTTGTTAAAAACATTTAGTCAGTATGGCAAATCATCCAAATTGAGCAAATAGAGAGCACAGTATAGGTGTTGTTACAGTTCTGGGTAGTGCTTACTTTTAGGAGATATTCCGTACTTACACACATAGCCATGTGTAGGAACATGTAAAGATAGCTGGTGTTGTACTTGGCATATAGTGCCACTAATCTCATTGGCCTGCCTTTAGTTTTTGTTACTTGACTAGGGAAGAGTAATGAATCTGTCCAAAATGCTTTGCTAATGGAGCGAAAGCAGTAGCCGAACCTTTAGGTGTTCCACAAAAGCACAGCGTCTGTGAAGGAGATAGCATCTGTGGATATGGCGTATAAGTAGATGTAGATTTAATACACAGTATGAGAAATATAAAATCATGGAGCATGTAAGGATAGCTGGATAATTAATCTTTCCAGAACGCTTCGCTAATGGTGCAAAAGCAGAAGTCGAACCTTTCAGTGCTTCGTTAAAGCACAGCTCTGTGAGGGAGATAGCGTCTTTGGAGACGACATATAAGCAGATACAAATATAATACACAGTGTGTGAAGTTTAAAAACATGGAGCATGTAAGGATAGCTGGTGGTGTGTAGTGCCATTAATTACGGTGACCAGATTTAGTTTTTGTTTTGTAACTGGGGAAGAAATATAAATCTGTTCTGAATGCGCTTTTAATGGTGCGACAGAAGCTGCCGAACCTTTAGATGCTTCATAGAAGCACAACTCTGTGTGGGAGATAGCGTCTTTAGAGACGCCTTTTCAGCTGAAACAAATTATAATACACAGGATGAGAATTTAAAACAGTATGTACACATATAAGGAATAGATTCATGAGAAACGTTTTCCTAATCTGGCTAACTTACTATGAGTAAGCAAGGATGGTCAGCGTAGATAGTATACGAGCTTTTTAAGCAGAGGCAGTAGACTTAAACAAATTAATAAACGCAGCATACAGTTGTGCGGTTTGAAATGGCCACGTAAGTTACAAATTAGCCATACAGCGAGCATCAAATACAATCCCACGTGCGAACGCTTTGTGGGAACATTGATAACAAATAAGCTTTGGTTCTAAATTTAAGAAGTTAACATCGCACATTTAAGAGCAGCAGCAATACTTCTACAGAAAACAGGCAGATATTTACACTTCAATAGTAGGTACAATACAATCAGAAACTTACGGTAGGACAAGGACCCAAACAGTGAGTGGAGCAGCCAGGTAGGTAGCAGGGGAAGAAAGATGGTGCCCGATATTATGGGATGTATTTATAAGGTAGGCAGGGGCAGGAGGACTGAGGGGAGGGGAGTGAGTCATACATAAGGTGTGGGGCAGAAACCGCGAGATAAGAGACGGTAGGAATGTTAACAGGGTAAGGAGAAGTGTATTTGGGAGGAGCCTAGAAAAGAAGGTGTAGGGTAGTTGACATAGCAGGGTGTGGAGCAAGGTCGTGGAGTAAAGGAAAAAAGGGGATAGTGCACTACTGTAGGAAAGGGAGGGATACCAAGGTTATGAGATAAGGGGTAAAGGTTAGATTAGATAGCAGAGACAATAGAGTGGACACCCAAGGAAGACAATCAGTAGTACGGGAGAAAGAAGCAGGTAAATTTATTAAGTTTAGTAGTGTGAGGAAAGCTAAAGAAGGTCAGCAGGCTAGTGTATCATATAAGTCAGGAGAAAGGAGTTAGGTTACTACAAGGTGCTTAGACTTGTAAGACAGTTTGGGTGTAGTGAGAAGTATATACTGGGATAAGTGTAGGGAAGTGCAGAACAGGTTTTAGGGAGAGAAGAAACAAAAAACAGAGCATTAAAGTAGGGCTAGGAGATCTGGTAGAGAGATAAATGCAGGGTCTATGATACTGAACAGTAAAAAAAGACACCACCTAGTGGCCAGTGAGTTAATTGCAACAGGACCCACTTACAAGGGGGCAGGCTATAGGAAATTATACAACCTATAGGAAATTAAGGAGATTATCTAATACTTTGAGCCACTATTATATATACCTTTTCCATACACCTGTGTTCTAATTAAGCCAAGAGGCTTCAGCAAATAGGTACAGCATACAAATTCAGAAAGTGAAACCACTCCATACACATGAGGCTCAAAACTGTGAAAAGTACAGGCACATAAGGCCCAGGTTAATAAACCAGACTTCTTATTCTGTCAAAAATGCTCTTTGCTAAGAGATAATATGCTTAAATATCAATTTACCTCTAATAACAGCTAAAGAACAGAAAAAATAACATCTTGACCCACTTTCATGAAACTAGGCTTTGATAGGTAGAATTGCAAAGCCAATTTCATACACAGATAGACAAAAAATCTATCCAAGTTTCATTATTCAGTACACCTAAGGGGACAATTCCTACCTGCCTTAGAATGTATGTGATAAAAGGAAAACTTGTTCCTCTATAACAATGATCTTATTAGCAAATATTCTGTAACACATAAACATATACATTCCTATGGCAGCTTATATAATAAATCCATATAATCAAATAAAGTTCAAAACTTTTGTTGTTTGCCCCCTTGGTTTGGATCCAGAAATTATAATAAAAAAATGTTTAAATCTGCACTGCGCCAAAGCAATGTATCAAATAATCAGCACATTTCCTGTCCATATGCCTAGTTAGAGATTCATATACATACTTAGAATGATAAATTCCATTAGGTACTTGATGTGGACTGTATTCCTTAATGATTCAAATCAGCGACTATAATATGTGACGTAATTAAATCACATTCACTACATATCATTTTCTTACAAATCACTGTTCTATCCAATATAAATCTAAATGCATTATTTATAATGCAAGAAAAAAAATGTTTATAGTTATTAATATTAAATGTTCATAGAAATACTGAATGTCCAAATCCAGCCAAATGAATTGCGATTCTAAAAAACACTAAATAGTTGTACAATCCTTTCACATTTGGAAGCGCATTCTTGCATTAACATTCTCTAGCAAAAAGGTATGATGATATTCCCTTCTAGTATAGGATTCCATAAAAAAGTTCAGCCATTCACATATATTATAAATCCACCACGTTGAAATTTGTTAATGTCCAGCCAGATGCATAAAGTTATCTATGACGACAGGGGCCAATTGAGTTATTCCAACAAGACGATTTACAGTTCTTGGAAAATGTCAATAGTTTGTAAGACCCTTCTGTACTCAAAGGCACTTGTACAATAGTATCTCCAGCCCAAAACGTAATAAAAATATAAACAGAGATAAAATATCCGTGTAAATGAATTGTGTCACTGTGCAACAAGGTGATTCCAGTTCTTGAATGGCGCCAGTGAGTGAACCTTTTAGTTCAGACATATAATGTCCACTAAACACCAAAAGACGCCAATAGTTTGTAGGATCCTTCCACACTCAAAAGCACTTGCATACAATAGTATCTCTAGCCCAAAGCATAATACAAGTGTAAACAGACATAAAATATCTGTTTAAACGAAATGCTTAACTATCCAACAAGGTGATTCCAGCTTTTAAATGGCACCAGTGACTGAATCATTTGGTTTGAAAGTATAGTATACACCAAACACCAAAAGTACTTACATATAGATGGAATGAAATATAAATGATGCTCAATATTATCTTTCCACCATTATAATCTGCTCAGTAGGCTCAAGTCGACTTACAAGATAATACTAGTTGTCACATCGGTATACTGAAAGCAGGAAACCTGGCCGGTCAACAAATCCCTTATAGCAAATGGATAACTGATGATTTATGTAGCCCCAATTATATGAGCTGCTTAAAAATAGAAACTATACTCCAGAAAGGAAACTTTTAGTCACACATAAAGGCAAATTCAATAAAGTAAAAACTCTGTGCTCCACAAGCCAGCAGTAGAGAAGAAAAGCAATTCCAGTCCCAATATTTCTCTGCAGGTATGGCAACTGCAAGGTCTCAAAATACTCAATGCAAAGTCAAAATCTGACCAGCAGACAGTGGCAGAAAGCTATTATTTATTTATGTATACACTTATACATACATAATATATTAAGCAAGAACAAGCTAAACAGACCGGTTTCGGCTAGTGTAACACATAGCCTTCATCAGTGTAATGAAATACAATAAGCTCATCCCTTATATAATCTAAATTATGCCATTATGTGACTAATTAGAGATGCTCATTTAATCCAGGTGCAAATAAACCACCTAATTTAATTATCCATTTCCTTTCTTTTGTGTTTAATAATTCATGCCAGCCTGATTTATTAGATTTGATGCCTAGAATACCATCAATTATGATGAAATTAAATGAAGCATTTTTATGTAACATAGTATGTTTATACAGAGCACTGGTATTTCTTTG
Source organism: Protopterus annectens (assembly GCF_019279795.1). Lineage (NCBI taxonomy): Eukaryota > Metazoa > Chordata > Ceratodontiformes > Protopteridae > Protopterus > Protopterus annectens. The sequence continues at coordinate 981,187,430 of NC_056725.1, read as the reverse complement.
ATGTTTAATATCACTAAGGTGTTCTGATATCCTATATTTCACTGGTCTTGAAGCCTGACCTATATAGAAGGCAGTACATTTACAAACAACAAGATATATAACCCAATCTGAGTTACAGTTAGCAAAAAAGGAAATGTCATATACCCGACTAGTATCCTTACTGCTGAAACTTTTCATTTTCAATATTCTGGAACAATATGTACAATGACCACAGGGGAAACAGCCAGTGGCAATCTGTCCTTCAAGTGTACACCGTAGACTTTCTTTTTTCTTTTAAGACCCTTGCTTGTAGTGATTAAAGTAAGAAGCCAAGTTTTTTCTTTTTCTAAAGGAAAATTGGCATCTATTCCCTATTAATCCAGAAAGTTTACTTTCCGCAAGCAAAATATTCCAATTACACTGGACACTATCCATTAGTGCCCCAGTATTCCTTCCAAATGTTGTAACAAACCATAAGGTACATTCTTGTCTACCTTCTTGGCTTTTATAATGAAGGAGATTTTCTCTATATATATTTTCCACCCTATTTTTAGCTTGATGAACATAGCCTACTTTGTAACCCCTTTCTTTAAACCTAAGGGTAAGGTCATCTCTGAAATGCTTATATGTATCATTATCCGAGCATATACATTTAATCCTCATGTATTGTGACTTTGGTATATTTTTGCAGATATGTGGAGGATGATAGCTGGTGGCATGGACAAGGGAATTATATTCTGGGAATTTGCGGTAGACCAATCAAGGTGTTATCAGGAGCTTTGATGACATTACATCCGAAAAATGTATCCGTTCCTTATCTTGGTTAACCGTAAACTCAACCCCCCATTTATTTTCATTAAAATAACTAACAAATTCATAAAGATGTTCCACATCCGATCTCCATACCATCCAGCAATCATCCAAATATCTTTTCCAAATGTCTATTTCATCAATGTACAAATTGTGGGAGCTGTCATATATAATTTGCTCCTCTATATATGCCATAAACAGGTCATCATATATGGGGCAAAAGATGCCCTCATTGCTGTACCTTGAATCTGTAAATAGCATTTGTCATGATAGAAAAAGACATTTGCAATGAGTACATTCTCGGTAAGACAGATAAAAAATGTATTGAAGCCAGGTTGGTATAACTCCGATCTATATAACCAATATTGTAATGCTTCAATACCAGCCCAGTGTGGAATGTTGGTATATAGGGCTTTAACGTCTAAGCTGCAGAGTAACCAACCTGCCACCAATTGCATTTCATTGATGACATGAAGAAATTCTTTAGTATCCCTAAAGCGAGCCCTTACCCATTTAAGAAGTGGTTTTAGATACTTCGTAAGATATTGAGACAAAGGTTCTGTTAAGGAGCCCTTCCCGGATACTATAGGTCTTCCTGGGAGATTACGAAGATTTTTATTTATTTTCGTCGAAAAATATATATATTGGTTATTAGGGTCTGATAATACCCTCTTCCCCTGCTAGGGATACGAATGAGGTGGATATTCTTAATAAAGGATTGTCATTCATACCTGGCTCTTTTTTGTCTGAGGAAAGCTTTGCTAAAGATGTGACTGCATTTTGTAGAAACCTTAACTTGAAATTATTCTTTCAGGACAAAGAATCTAAGGGTGTAAACGAAGAATTTAGATATCATAAATCTACCTTTACTCCCCCAATGAACCATAATGTACTTATGTTCCAAAATTCGATTCTGAAGGACCTGCACTTTTGTTCTAGGGAAAGCTAGGTTAGGACAAGTAATGTTTCCAAGACTGAGATGACAGCAATTTCTAGACTAGCAAACAGTCATGAACTAGTCTTTCTAAGGGCAGACAAAGGAGGGGCGGTGGTTGTCCAAGACTGGATACAATACGACCAAGAAGCTAATAAACAACTTGCAGATGGTAGATACTATTTACATCTTACATATAATCGCACCCCATATTTCAAAAACAGATTGATGAATTCTTATCCCTAGCAGTGGAAGAGGGTATTATTACCTATACTACCAGGAAACACCTGATGATATCAGACCCTAATAACTAATATATATATACTTTCTGCCAATAATTCATAAAAATCTTCGTAATCCCCCAGGAAGACCTATAGTATCTGGGAAGGGCTCCTTAACAGAACCTTTATTTCAATATCTTACAAAGTATCTAAAACCACTTCTTAAATGGGTAAGGGCCTATCTTAGGGATACCACAGAATTTCTTCAGGTCATCTCTGAAATGCAATTGGAGGCAGGTTGGTTACTCTGAACCTTAGACGTTAAAGCCCTATATACCAACATTCCACACTGGGCTGGTATTGAAGCATTAGAATATTGGTTATATAGATCAGAGCTATAACAACCTGGCTTCAGTACCCTTCTTATCTGTCTTACCGAGCATGTACTCTCCAAAAATGTCTTCTTCTATCATGACAAATGCTATTTACAGATTCAAGGTACAGCAATGGGGGCATCTTTTGCCCCATATATGCTGACCTGTTTATGGCATATATAGAGGAGCAAATTATATACGACAGCTCCCACAATTTGTACATTGATGAAATAGACATTTGGAAAAGATATTTGGATGATTGCTGGATGGTATGGAGATCGGATGTGGAACATCTTTATGAATTTGTTAGTTATTTTAATGAAAATAAATGGGGGATTGAGTTTACGGTTAACCAAGATAAGGAGCGGATAACTTGTTTGGATGTAATGGTCATCAAAGCTCCTGATAACACCTTGATTACCGAGGTCTACCGCAAATTCCCAGAATATAATTCTCTTCTCCATGCCACCAGCTAGCATCCTCCACATATCTGCAAAAATATACCAAAGTCACAATACATGAGGATTAAACGTATATGCTTGGATAATGACACATATAAGCATTTCAGAGATGACCTTACCCTTAGGTTTAAAGAAAGGGGGTTACAAAGCAGGCTATGTTCATCAAGCTAAAAATTGGGTGGAAAATATAGAGAGAGAAAATCTCCTTCAATATAAAAGCCAAGGAGCTAGACAAGAATATACCTTATGGTTTGTTACAACCTTTGGAAGGAATACTGGGGCACTAATGGATAGTGTCCAGTGTAATTGGAATATTTTGCTTGCGGAAAGTAAACTTTCTGGATTAATAGGGAATAGATGACAATTTTCCTTTAGAAAAGGAAAAAACTTGGCTTCTTACTTTAATCACTACAAGCAAGGGTCTTATTAGAAAAAAGAAAGTCTACGGTGTACACTTGAAGGACTGATTGCCACTGGCTGTTTCCCCTGTGGTCATTGTACATATTGTTCCTGAATATTGAAAATGAAAAGTTTCAGCAGTAAGGATACTAGTCGGGTATATGACATTTCCTTGTTTGCTAGTTGTAGCTCAGATTGGGTTATATATCTTGCTGTCTGTAAATGCGCTGTCTTCTATATAGTTCAGACTTCAAGACCAATGAAATATAGGATAACAGAACATCTTAGTGATATTAAACATCAAAGAAATACCAGTGCTCTGTATAAACATACTATGTTACATAAAAATGCTTCATTTCATTTCATCATAATTGATCGGATTCTAAGCATCAAATCTAATAAATCAGGCTGGCATGAATTATTAAACACAAAAGAAAGGAAATTGATAATTAAATTAGGTGGTTTATTTGCACCTGGATTAAATGAGCATCTCTAATTAGTCACATAATGGCATAATTTAAATATATAAGGGATGAACTTATTGTATTTCATTACACTGATGAAGACTATGTGTTATACTAGCCAAAACCGGTCTGTTTAGCTTGTTCTTGCTTAATATATTATGTATGTATAAGTGTATACATAAATAAATAATAGGTGCTGCCACTGTCTGCTGGTCAGATTTTGACTTTGCATTGAGTATTTTGAGACCTTGCAGTTGCCATACCTGCAGGGAAATATTGGGACTTAATATTAGTGCAGTCATAAAAAATATGAGACCAGTCAGCATTAGTGGACAGATGACATCTCCAACATAACTTGCTGTTTGACGGGTTCATTTTTGAGAGTTTCTCAGGTGTCAAAAAAGATCTGTGTAGAAATTTCCAATGAAAAATCCTCCAGAATTGTGAATAAGAAGTTAATTTTACTGAAAATAAAATGTTTGTTTTATGTTCCATTGATAATGGTACTTGAAACCCTTTAGTTAGGTATTGCCAGTAAAATCTTTAGGAGCTGTCTTATAGACAAAGTGTTATATAGATAGGATAATTCATTCTTAACATTGATATTATTATATAGAATTCCAAAAATCCAGTTTATAATTTTTGGTACAGTTTTAAAGGATGAGTTATGTATTATTCTACAATCTAGAAATTTCTTGAAGTTTCTATCATGTTCGACTTTGCCATTGCCCCCTACAATATTGTCTTCTACTATAATAGCACATGGATAACCTGAAAAAAAATTGCTCCACTGCACATTGAAATAATTCACTGGCAGAATTTAAAACAAATGGCATTCTCTAGAATCCGTATCTACCAAATGGTGTACTGAAAGTGGTTAACAGTGAAGATTTGTGATCCAGCGAAATTTGCCAAAGGGAACTTTTTGCATCTTAGACTGAAAAAACAGTGGCATTAGGCATGAGAGCAGCTGCTACTTCTACTGTGTGCATCGGATGATGAGGTGGTTGAGTACTTTAAGTGTCTTGGATCAATACATATTTGAATATTATCTGAGCTTTTCTTATGAGCTACAACCATGGAGGATACCCATTCATTTGGTTCTTTGACAGGAGTAATTGCACCTAAATGCACCATTTTGTCTAGTGATGTTTTTTACTTTGCTCTGCATTGCCACCATAATCTTCCTTGCTGGTCTGACAACTGGGCTTACTTCATGGTTTAGCTTCTTTTAATATGTGACTGAAGTTTGCTAAGCTCTTCTGTGAAAATATCAGCATATTCACTAAAAATATTCTGTGCTAAAGTATTGTCGTTCAGACTTATAGGGTGGACCTCCTTATTGAATTAAATCAGTCCCATTCTCAAACTGTCTTCGAGGCCTAACAATGACTTCATGTGTCTTTTGACTATGTAAAACTGCAAGTCATAGCTCTTTCCAGCAGAATGGCATATGATAACTACTGCGTCAACAGTTTGAATCTCTTCACCATCATAAGCGACAGGTTTAGCACACTTTGCTGTATTAAATTTCTCACCAGCTCTTACTTTGGCAAACATCTGTGCTGATATAACATTGCACTTGGATCCAGTGTTTACTTTAAGTTCTACAGGTTTTCCATTAATCCAAACAGTACAAAATATTTCATTCTTTGCTGCCAACTGATAACCTACTGTGTTAACTGTTGTGTCAGTCACAGAGATACCATCAACATATAAAGTTTTCTCGAAGCTGTCTGTCTGATCTACTTGCTTCTTTGGATGCTGTCTTTTAGTAAAAATATGTGCCACTTTTGACTTGCAAAACCTCTTGAAATGATTCCACTTTTTATATTTATGACATTGCTGACCAAAAGCTAAGCATTTATTTATTTATTTCAGTTTGATGACCAGGGAGGTCCACTGGACTCGGGTCCCCATTTTCAGTGGAGGCCTGGGGAGAAAAGCTCCACATTACATAGTAAACATTAAGATGCAACAAATTAAAATAAAAGATTTAAAGATACAATTACATTGTAAATCAGAAACATAATGTGGTACATTGGTTACATAGCATCCAAGTCATGTGATGACTTGAGTATTTCAGTGGTTACATAGTACCTGAGTCTTGTGATGGCAGTATAAGTTCAATGTTAGGGAGGGGAGAAAAGGGAAAGTAGACTGACTACAATATTTACATTATGCATACATGATGACATTGTTAAATTAACTAGTATCCAGGGGGAGCTAAGGTTTTTAGAAATAGAAGGAGTATAGAAATACAATTTAGAGTAGAGAGAAAAGAAGGCTAGGTGGGGAAAGTGCAATTGTATTTCCAGTTGGAGCGGAGGTGAGAACGGAGCTGGGATCTGAAGTTGTCAAAGTTTTCTGTGGTTCTTAATGAAGGAGGGAGAGGATTCCATTTTTTGGCTAAGGAAAAAGACAGGAGAAGCTGTCCAGCAGTGTGGTTTGGTTTGTAGACAATGATTAGGTTTAGGTGAGCAGATCTAAGTTGCCTGTGAGGGGTGTATGGTTGTAGGATGTTGGTAGTGCAGGACATTTAGTAGGGTTAAATAATAGCCTGTGGACAATAGTAAGTTGGAGATAGTCTAGATAGTTGGGAAGTTCTCGCCAATTTAGTAAGTGGAGGGCAGAGAATGGCGGGAGGAGTATTTGGCTTTGATGGCAAATTTTGAAATTTTATTATAACAACTTTCCATTTTGGAAGAGATAGAGGCAGATAAGTTAGTTAGTAGAGGAGGACCATACATTAGTGAGGGAAGAAGATAGGTAGTGGTGAGAGTTTGTCTAGTAGAAGGAGAGAGATAGTGGATGTTTCTGTATAGCAAGCCAAGTTTTTGATATGTTTTCTTAATGTTTAGTTGACTATGGGTGTCAAATTTTAGGTGTTCATCTATAGTTACCCCAAGTAGTTTGGCGAAGGGAACAACTTCTATGGTTGAATTGTTATGGCTTCTAATTTGGAAAGAATTTTTATCAAGAGGGGAGGATTTAGAGGGAGAGAAAAGTAATATTTTGGATTTGTTAGCATTTAGAGATAGGTGGTTTTGTAGCATCCAGTTCTCAGTGGTGGAGAAGGCAGTTTGAGTGTTTGTCTGAAGTTCGGGGAGGTTGGTGGCACAGCAGATTAAAGTGGAGTCATCTGCATATTGTATGATTTTGGTATTTGGGATGGCAGAGTGGAAATCATTGATAAAGATGTTAAACAGCATTGGGCCATGAATGGATCCTTGGGGAACCCCAGTGGGGGTGGGAAGGAAGTTTGAGATGCCTTTTCTCCATTTTACAGCTTGAGATCTGTCAGATAGGTAACTTGAGAACCAGGAAAGGATATTTTGAGAGAGGTTAAGGTTAGCAAGGTGGCTTAGGAGATGAGCATGGGAGATTGTATCGAAAGCCTTGGAGAGATCTAATAGAACTGTAGATACTATTTTTCCAGAGTCACAGGCATGGTTGACTATATCTAGGAATGAGAGAAGAGCAGTTATAGTGCTATGGCCAGGATGGAAACCATGTTGGGTTTGAGAGATAAGGTGTTTTTTGGTTAGGAAAGGCATGAGTTGGATGTGAATGCATTTTTACAATATTTTTGATATTGGGGAGAGGATGGCTATGGGGAGAACGTTAGAGGTATTATTATTTTTGCCACCTTTGTGGAGAGGATGTATAAAGACAGCATGCCACAGCTTGGGATATAAGATTCCTGTATGGATCTGTTGATTAGGATGCTAATGGGGAGGGCGATTCCGTCTGCACAATTTTTAGGAAGTGAGACGGGATGTTATCAGGGGCATTGGAGCATGGTTTTAGTTTGCAGAAAAGTTTTTTTATGTAGGAGGTAGAAATACATTTCAGTTCAAAAGTTGGGGGTGAGTTGGGTTTAGAGGGTGGAGAAGAGTGACTGACTTGTGTGGACGGGTTATTATTTGAGAAGGTCTTGGTTAGTTCGGCTATCGAATCAGTAAAGAAGGCATTAAATAGAGAAGCAATTTCTGGATCAGGCTTAGTAGTGCAGGACAGGGGTTGTTTTTGGTACCTGGGTTGAGAAGTGAGTTAATGGAGTTCCAGAATTGTTTGGGGTTTTTGGTGTGGTTGGCTTGGAGTTTCATATAGTGGGATTTTGTCTTTGATTATAAGTCTTTTAGTAAGGTTGCGGAGTTGCTTATATTTAAGAAGGGTTTCAGTCTGTTTATTGTGCTGATAAAGTTTCCAGCATTTATCTTTTTGTTACATACGTTTTTTGGTTTCCTTAATTAACCATGGGGCGGAGTTGGATTTTATTCTTATTGTTCGTGGTGGAGCTAGGGAATTGAGTACATTTAGGAAAGTTGAGTTGTGTAGAGGAAGTGTTTTTAGAGTGTTCCAGTTTGTTTGCTTGAGGGTGTTAAAGAAAGTTACAGGGTTGAAGTTTGTAAGGTTATGTGTATGTATGTATTGGTGCTGGTGAGGTGAAGAGTGGGTTGCTCGGTAGATTAAAGCAGGCAGGTGGTCACTAATAGAGTCTGGAAGGATGCCTGAGTGTAAGATGTTGTTTGGGTGGGTAACTAGGATCCAGTCCAGAGTTGATCCTGGGGGACTGATTTTGTTAGGTCTAGTAATGGCGTTTGTAAATTGGGTAAAGTTGAATAGATTGACAGATATGGCTGGATTCTGGTTGTTAATTTTGTTCCAATCTATGTTAACATCACCTAGTATGTAGGTCTATAGGTTAATATTAGTTGAGGCCCATTGGATGATTTCTTCTAGAGTTGTGGTGTTGTTACCTGGGGGAATATAAAGGGATATGATGCAGATGCCTTTATGATTATTCACTTTTAGTAAACCTATTACTAGTTCTGTGTTGTTGAAGAGAGGAATGGGATTTGGGTATGGAATAATGGAGAGTAGATTAGAGAATATTAAGGCTATCCTTCCACCCTTTCTATTCAAGCGGTCATACCTAAGGGCTTGGAAGCCAGGAGGTAGGATTTCTGAGTCAGAGATGTATGGTTTTAGCCAAGTCGCAGAGATGGCTACAATGTCAGATAGGTTCTGGTTTAGCCAGGCTTGAAAGAGAGTTGCTTTATTTCTTAGACTCCGGGCATTGAGAGTGATTATTTTCAGGCTTTTGAGGCTGGTGGTACTGCTAGTGATTGGGGGGATGGAGTTAGTAGTAGTGCTAGGTCCAGGGTTTGGGTGTATATCACTTACTAGGAATAGGCAGTTAAAGAAAGAAGGTAGTAGGAGATTTAGTTTACCCTTTAAATATTGGGGAGCATTTGACAGAGGTTTAGGGAAGTTATGTTTTGTTGAGGTGGGTAAGATTTTTAGTTTAAAGTAGTAGAGTGGGTTGAGCTGCCCTAATGAGGAGGATATAGTGTGGAAGTGTGGTATTGTGAAGGTGGGATGGAGGGTGGGAGTGGTGAAGAGGGACAGAAAGGAGGGGGTTAGAGGAGTTGAGGAATAGGAGGTAGTATGGTATAGTGGGATTAGAAGTAACATAGTGATAGAGGGGATAAGAAGTGTTTGTATTAGTGCAGAATGCATAGTGAGCTGGTATTAGTTTGTTAGATGGTATAGTATGGGATGTATAATGTAAGTAGGATATTAGAGAGTGGTTGAAGTAAGGGGTGTAGATTAGAATACAGACTGTAGGTAGAGGGGTGAATGGCTTATAATTGATGGGTGGAGATGAGAAGGGGAGGGGTAATGTGAGGAGGTGAGTGATTGGAGGGGTGGAGAAAGGGAGTAGGATTATGGTTGGAATAAATGTAGGATTAGTAGCGGTGGGTTGGAATTGGGGGTAGGGTAGGGGAGCGGAGTGAGCCCATATAGTGAACTGAGCAGGTAGAGCCAGGAAGAGGAGAATCCTGTGAGAAAACAGTCAGAGAGAGAGGCTAGGGACTATGTCTGGTCCTGCAGTTATGGGGTATCGTGCTTGGGGTAAGGTTAAGCCCCAAATATCAAGGTTCAAAGAGGGACTATTGGTGAACAGCAGAATTAGATCTCTAGCTCTTGCAATACAATAATACAAAATAGGATTAATTAAATATTTTATTTAGGGAGCGCTGACATCTCGTGGCAGAAAGGGGTAATAGCTAGTCATTAAAGCAAAATATACGCTTTAGGATACAAGGAATTTTACAGGAGGGGAGCGGGAGATAAATGGCTGTGGAAGGCTGCAAGCACAAACACGAGAGGATGAGTTTGCAGGGAAACAAATGTAACAGTTACAGTTCAAGAGTTTGTTTAGTCTACCTACACAGAGGTTTCCTTATTGGTTTTCAGATGGCAGGTAGCTCTCAGGATAACAGAGAATGGACAGTTCAGGACGTCCTTTCAGAAAGTCTGACCTATATAGAAGGTAGTGCATTTACAGACAGCAAGATATATAACCCAATCTGAGTTACAGTTAGCAAACAAGGAAATGTCATATACCTGTCTAGTATCCTTACTGCTGAAACTTTTCATTTTCAATATTCTGGAACAATATGTGCAATGACCAGAAAGGAAACAGCCAGTGGCAATCTGTCCTTCAAGTGTACACTGTAGACTTTCTTTTTTCTTTTAAGATCCTTGCTTGTAGTGATTAAAGTAAGAAGCCAAGTTTTTTCCTTTTCTAAAGGAAAATTGGCATCTATTCCCTATAAATTCAGAAAGTTTACTTTCCGCAAGCATAATATTCCAATTACACTATCCATTAGTGCCCCAGTATTCCTTCCAAAGGTCATAACAAACCGTAAGGTACATTCTTGTCTACCTTCTTGGTTTTCTATTGAAGGAGATTTTCTATCTCTATATTTTCCACCCTAATTTTAGCTTGATGAACATAGCCTGCTTTGTAACCCCTTTCTTTAAACCTAAGGGTAAGGTCATCTCTGAAATGCTTATATGTATCATTATCTGAGCATATACATTTAATCCTCATGTATTGTGACTTTGGTATATTTTTGCAGATATGTGGAGGATGATAGCTGGTGGCATGGACAAGGGAATTATATTCTGGGAATTTGTGGTAGACCTTGGTAATCAAGGTGTTATCAGGAGCTTTAATGACCATTACATCGAAAAACGTTATCCGTTCCTTATCTTGGTTAAACGTAAACTCAATCCCCCATTTATTTTCATTCAAATAACTAACAAATTCATAAAGATGTTCCACATCCGATCTCCATACCATCCAGCAATCATCCAAATATCTTTTCCAAATGTCTATTTCATCAATGTACAAATTGTGGGAGCTGTCATATATAATTTGCTCCTCTATATAAGTCATAAATAGGTCAGCATATATTGGGGCAAAAGATGCCCCCATTGTTGTACCTTGAATCTGTAAATAGCATTTGTCATGATAGGAAAATACATTTTTAATGAGTACATGCTCAGTAAGACAGATAAAAAATGTATTGAAGCCAGGTTGGTATAACTCCGATCTATAAAACCAATATTCTTATGCTTCGATACCAGCCCAGTGTGGAATGTTGGTATATAGAGCTTTAACATCTACGGTGCAGAGTAACCAACCTGCCTCCAATTACATTTCAGAGATGACCTGAAGAAATTCTGTGGTATCCCTAAGGGCCCGTTTCCTGGTAGTATCTGTAATAATACCCTCTTCCACTGCTAGGGATAAGAATTCATCGATCTGTTTATTGAAATATGGGGTGCGATTATATGTAAGATGTAAATTGTATCTACCATCTGCAAGTTGTTTATTAGCTTCTTGGTCGTATTGTATCCAGTCTTGGACAACCACTGCCCCTCCTTTGTCTGCCCTTAGAATGACTAGTTCATGATTGTTTGCTAGTCTTGAAATTGCTGTCATCTCAGTCTTGGAAACATTACTGGTCCTAACCTGGCTTTCCTTAGAACAAAAGTGCAGGTCCTTAAGAATCAAATTTTGGAACTTAAGTACATTATGGTTCATTGGGGGTAAAGGTAGGTTTATGATATCTAAATTCTTCATTTACACCCTTAGATTCCTTGTCCTGAAAAAAATAATTTCAAGTTAAGGTTTCTACAAAATGCAGTCACATCTTTAACAAAACTTTCCTCAGACACAAAAGATCCAAGTATGAATGACAATCCTTTATTAAGAATATCCACCTCCAAGGAAGAGAGGGGGGTGAGATGATATATTCAGCACATTTTCATTTACTGTTTCCGTACATACATTTGAAGTAAGCTCTCCATATTGTCCACATTTCCTATGTTTTCTGCCCCCTCCTTCTTGTTTTAATTCTAAAGGGGTACTGGAATTTCTTTTCTTCTGTGCTGGGAGGCCTGTGGATCCCGGTATATTTACTTCAAATCCAGAGGAAGAATCTTCCCCTGAAGTATCTGTACTGGAGTTAAGGGTTTTCTTGAGTATTGATCTTGGGCGCTTTCTTTTGGGTGTGTTTCTATATGGTTGTAAAAATCAGACATGTTTGCCCTTATCCCTGGTGAAGGGGTCCTCCCTATCATAATCTTCCAAATCCCTAAGATATTTCTTTTTCTTTCTCTCCTTCAATTGTGTTTCCAGTGTCATTAAATCTTGGCTAAGTTTTGAGGTATATGCAGATTGTTCCTCATAACCTCTAATGCTCTCACATAATTAGTGATAGTTACGATTTCACTATCTGTTGTCCTGTCATAATGCCCAGCCAAAATTTCCACAAAATTCATTGTGGCTTTGTGTTGTGCTTCCCTCCACTGCTTTATTAGAATATTGTCTGGATTATTAACCAAAGCCTGTGTTCGTATTCTCAAGCTCCTTGGCGTAATGCCCTTAATAATGTATGCTTTAAATAACTTATAATGCCAAACATTATTCCAAAGTGACCTCATATGTTTGGTAAGTTTAATAAAAAGTGATTCACAGGTGTCCTCCATATTAGGTAGATTGGTCCCATTTTCCAGAATTGGTTGCTGGCCCCTATACCAAAAATAGCCAAATCGTCATGATCGGAGGCAAACCCCTGAAGTAAATTAGAAATCTCCATAAAAAAATCCTAATGACTAATATCCAAAAGGTCAAAGAAATAAGTATATTTCTTAATGGACAATATCAGCGCCTGGAATTCATACACGGACAATATCAGCCTAGGCAACCACAGAAGCTATCCGTATTAGCCTGTTAGTTATATTTCAGCCCCAATGGAGCTAATAGTATATTTTACAGACAATATCAGCCTAGTCAAAAAATGTAGTATATTATGCCTTGCTAAGTCCAATTGTTAATATCAGTTAACCATCATTATAATTCACAGTGCTGAGTCCAATATTCAACCTATTATAGAGTTCAGTCTCTATAGATTAATGTCATGAATTAAGGAAATTATCTAATATTTTGAGCCACTATTATATATACCTTTTCCATAACCTGTGTTCTAATTAAGCCAAGAGGCTTCAGCAAATAGGTACAGCATCCAAATTCAGAAAGTGAAATCACTCCACACACATGAGGATAAAAACTGTGAAAAGTACAGGCACATAAGGCCCAGGTTAATAAACCAGACTTCTTATTCTATCAAAGATACTCTTTGATAAGAGATAATGTGCTTAAATATCAATTTACCTCTAATAACAGCTAAAGGACAGAAAAATATAACATCTTGACCCACTTTCATGAAACTAGACTTTGATAGGTAGAATTGCAAAGCCAAATTCACACACAGATAGACAAAAAATCTATCCAAGTTTCATTATTCAGTACACCTAAGGGGACAATTCCTACCTGCCTTAGAATGTATGTGATAAAAGGAAAACTTGTTCCTCTATAAGAATGATCTTATTAGCAAATATTCTGCAACACATAAACACATACATTCCTATGGCAGCTTATATAATAAATCCATATAATCAAATAAAGTTCAAAACTTTTGTTGTTTGTCCCCTTGGTTTGGATCCAGAAATTATAATAAAAAAATGTTTAAATCTGCACTACGCCAAAGCAATGTATCAAATAATCAGCACATTTCCTGTCCATATGCCTAGTTAGAGATTCATATACATACTTAAAATGATAAATTCCTTTAGGTACTTGATATGGACTGTATTCCTTAATGATTCAAATAAGCGACTATAACACGTGACGTAATTAAATCACATTCACTACATATCATTTTCTTACAAATCACTGTTGTTCTATCGAATATAAATCTAAATGCATTATTTATAATGCAAGAAAAAAAATGTTTATAGTCACTAATATTAAATGTTCATAGAAATACTGAATGTCCAAATCCAGCCAAATGAATTGCGATTCTAAAAAATGCTAAATAGTTGTACAATCCTTCCACATTTGGAAATGCTTTCTTGCATTAACATTCTCTAGCAAAAAGGTATGATGATATTCCCTTCTTGTATAGGATACCATAAAAAGTTCAGCCATTCACATATAACATAAATCCACCACGTTGAAATTCATTAATGTCCAGCCAGATGCATAAAGTTATCCATGATGACAGGGGCCAATTGAGTTATTCCAACCAGATGATTTGCAGTTCTTAGAAAACGTCAACAGTTTGTAAGAACCTTCCGTACTCAAAGGCACTTATACAATAGTATCTCCAGCCCAAAACATAATAAAAATATAAACAGAGGTAAAATATCCGTTTAAATGAATTGCGTCACTGTCCAACAAGGTGATTCCAGTTCTTGAATGGAGCCAGTGAGTGAACCTTTTAGTTCAGACATATAATGTCCACTAAACACCAAAAGACGCCAATAGTTTGTAGGATCCTTCCACACTCAAAAGCACTTGCATACAATAGTATCTGTAGCCCAAAGCATAATACAAGTATAAACAGACATATAATATCTGTTTAAATGAAATGCGTCACTATCCAACAAGGTGATTCCAGCTCTTAAATGGCACCAGTGACTGAATCGTTTAGTTTGAAAGTATAGTATACACCAAACACCAAAAGTACTTATATATAGATGGAATGAAATATAAATGATGCTCAATATTATCTTTACACCGTTATAACCTGCTCACTAGGCTCAAGCCGACTTACAAGATAGGACTAGTTGTTACATCGGTATACTGAAAGCAGGAAACTTAGCCGGTCAACAAATCCCTTATATCAAATTGATAACTGATGATTTATGTAGCCCCAATGATATGAGCTGCTTAAAAATAGAAATTATACTCCAGAAAGGAAACTTTTAGTCACACATAAAGGCAAATTCAATAAAGTAAAAACTCCGTGCTCCAGAAGCCAGCAGTAGAGAAGAAAAGCAATTCCAGTCCCAATATTTCTCTGCAGGTATGGCAGCTGCAAGGTCTCAAAATACTCAATACAAAGTCAAAATCTGAATTCATAAAAATCTTCGTAATCCCCCAGGAAGACCTATAGTGTCTGGGAAGGGCTCCTTAACAGAACCTTTGTTTCAATATCTTACAAAGTATCTAAAACCACTTCTTAAATGGGTAAGGGCCTATCTTAGGGATACCACAGAATTTCTTCAGGTCATCTCTGAAATGCAATTGGAGGCAGGTTGGTTACTCTGAACCTTAGACGTTAAAGCCCTATATACCAACATTCCACACTGGGCTGGTATTGAAGCATTAGAATATTGGTTATATAGATCAGAGTTATACCAACCTGGCTTCAATACCCTTCTTATCTGTCTTACCGAGCATGTACTCACCAAAAATGTCTTCTTCTATCATGACAAATGCTATTTACAGATTCAAGGTACAGCAATGGGGGCATCTTTTGCCTCCATATATGCTGACCTATTTATGACATATATAGAGGAGCAAATTATATATGACAGCTCCCACAATTTGTACATTGATGAAATAGACATTTGGAAAAGATATTTGGATAATTGCTGGATGGTATGGAGATCGGATGTGGAACATCTTTACGAATTTGTTAGTTATTTGAATGAAAATAAATGGGGGATTGAGTTTATGGTTAACCAAGACAAGGAACAGATAGCTTTTTTGGATGTAATGGTCATCAAAGCTCCTGATAACACATTGATTACCGAGGTCTACCGCAAATTCCTAGAATATAATTCCCTTCTCCATGCCACCAGCTATCATCCTCCACATATCTGCAAAAATATACCAAAGTCACAATACATGAGGATTAAATGTATATGCTTGGATAATGACACAAATAAGCATTTCAGAGATGACCTTACCCTTAGGTTTAAAGATAGGGGGTTACAAAGCAGGCTATGTTCATCAAGCTAAAAATTGGGTGGAAAATATAGAGAGAAAAATCTCCTTCAATGTAAAAGCCAAGGAGGTAGACAAGAATGTACCTTATGGTTTGTTACAACCTTTGGAAGGAATACTGGGGCACTAATGGATAGTGTCCAGTGTAATGGGAATATTTTGCTTGCGGAAAGTAAACTTTCTGGATTAATAGGGAATAGATGCCAATTTTCCTTTAGAAAAGGAAAAAAACTTGGCTTCTTACTTTAATCACTACAAGCAAGGGTCTTAAAAGAAAAAAGAAAGTCTACAATGTACACTTGAAGGACAGATTGCCAGTGGCTGTTTCCCCTGTGGTCATTGTACATATTGTTCCAGAATATTGAAAATGAAAAGTTTCAGCAGTAAGGATACTAGTCAGGTATATGACATTTCCTTGTTTGCTAACTGTAACTCAGATTGGGTTATATATCTTGCTGTCTGTAAATGTGCTGCCTTCTATATAGGTCAGACTTTAAGACCAGTGATATATAGGATAACAAAACACCTTAGTGATATTAAACATCAAAGAAATACTAATGATCTGTATAAACATACTATGTTACATAAACATTCTTCATTTAATTTCATCATAATTGATCGTATTCTAGGCATCAAATCTAATAAATCAGGCTAGCATGAATTATCAAACACAAAAGAAAGGAAATGGATAATTAAATTAGGTGGTTTATTTGCACCTGGATTAAATGAGCATCTCTAATTAGTCACATAATGGCATAATTTAAATATATAAGGGATGAACTTTATTGTATTTCATTACACTGATGGAGACTATGTGTTATACTAGCCAAAACCGGTCTGTTTAGCTTGTTCTTGCTTAATATATTATGTATATATAAGTCTATACATAAATAAATAATAGGTTACTGCCACTGTCTGCTGGTCAAATTTTGACTATGTATTGAGTATTTTGAGACCTTGCAGTTGCCATACCTGCAGGGAAATATTGGGACTTAATATTAGTGCAGTCATAAAAAATATGAGACCAGTCAGCATTAGTGAACAGATGACATCTCCAACATAACTTGCTGTCTGACGGGTTCATTTTTGAGAGTTTCTCAGGTGTCAAAAAAGATCTGTGTAGAAATTTCCAATGAAATATCCTCCAGAATTGTGAATAAGAAGTTAATTTAATTGAAAATAAAATGTTTGTTTTATCTTCCATTGATAATGGTACTTGAAACCCTTTAGTTAGGTATTGCCGGTAAGAATCTTTAGGAGCTGTCTTATAGACAAAGTGTTATATAGATAGGATAATGCATTCTTAACATTGATATTATTATATAGAATTCCAAAAATCCAGTTTATAATTTTTGGTACAGTTTTAAAGGATGAGTTATGTATTATTCTACAATCTAGAAATTTCTTGAAGTTTCTATCATGTTCGACTTTGCCATTGCCCCCTACAATATTGTCTTCTACTATAATAGCACATGGATAACCTGAAAAAAAATTCCTCCATTGCACATTGAAATACTTCACTGGCAGGATTTAAAACAAATGACATTCTCAAGAATCCGTATCTACCAAATGGTGTACTGAAAGTGGTTAACAGTGAAGATTTGTGATCCAGCGAAATTTGCCAAAGGGAACTTTTTGCACCTTAGACTGAAAAAACAGTGGCATTAGGCATGAGAGCAGCTGCTACTTCTACTGTGTGCATCGGATGATGAGGTGGTTAAGTACTTTAAGTCTCTTGGATCAATACATATTTGAATATCATCTGAGCTTTCCTTATGAGCTACAACCATGGAGGATACCCATTCAGTTGGTTCTTTGACAGGAGTAATTGCACCTAAATGCACCATTTTGTCTAGTGATGTTTTTACTTTGCTCTGCATTGCCACCATAATCTTCCTTGCTGGTCTGACAACTGGGCTTACTTCATGGTTTAGCTTCTTTTAATATGTGACTGAAGCTTCTAAGCTCTTCTGTGAAAATATCAGCATATTCACTAAAAATATTCTGTGCTAAAGTATTGTCGTTCAGACTTATAGGGTGGACCTCCTTATTGAATTAAATCAGTCCCATACTCAAACTGTCTTCGAGGCCTAACAATGACTTCATGTGTCTTTTGACTATGTAAAACTGCAAGTCATAGCTCTTTCCAGCAGAATGGCATGTGATAACTACTGCGTCAACAGTTTGAATCTCTTCACCATCATAAGTGACAGGTTTAGCACACTTTGCTGTATCAAATTTCTCACCAGCTCTTACTTTGGCAAACATTTGTGCTGATATAACATTGCACTTGGATCCAGTGTTTACTTTAAGTTCTACAGGTTTTCCATTAATCCAAACAGTACAAAATATTTCATTCTTTGCTGCCAACTGATAATCTACTGTATTAACTGTTGTGTCAGTCACAGAGATACCATCAACATATAAATTTTTCTCGAAGCTGTCTGATCTACTTGCTTCTTTTGATGCTGTCTTTTAGTAAAAGTATGTGCCACTTTAGACTTGCAAAGTCTCTTGAAATGATTCCACTTTTTATATTTATGACATTGCTGACCAAAAGCTAAGCACTTATTTATTTCAGTTTGATGACCAGGGAGGTCCACTGGACTCAGGACCCCATTTTCAGTGGAGGCCTGGGGAGAAAAGCTCCACATTACATAGTAAACATTAAGATGCAATAAATGAAAATAAAAGATTTAAAG
Source organism: Protopterus annectens (assembly GCF_019279795.1). Classification (NCBI taxonomy): domain Eukaryota; kingdom Metazoa; phylum Chordata; order Ceratodontiformes; family Protopteridae; genus Protopterus; species Protopterus annectens. Next base: position 981,168,926 of record NC_056725.1, on the reverse strand, counting down.
ATACAATTACATTGTAAATCAGAAACATAATGTTGGACATTGGTTACATAGCATCCAAGTCATGTGATGACTTGAGTATTTCAGTGGTTACATAGTACCTGAGTCTTGTGATGGCAGTACAATTTCAATGTTAGGGAGGGGAGAAATGGGAAAGTAGACTGACTACAATATTTACATTATGCATACAAGATGACATTGTTAAATTAACTAGTATCCAGGGGGAGCTAAGGTTTTTAGAAATAGAAGGAGTATAGAAATACAATTTAGAGTAGAGAGAAAAGAAGGCTAGGTGGGGAAAGTGCAATTGTATTTCCAGTTGGAGCGGAGGTGGGAACGGAGCTGGGATCTGAAGTTGTCAAAGTTTTCTGTGGTTCTTAATGAAGGAGGGAGAGAATTCCATTTTTTGGCTAAGGAAAAAGACAGGAGAAGCTGTCCAGCAGTGTGGTTTGGTTTGTAGACAATGATTAGGTTTAGGTGAGCAGATCTAAGTTGCCTGTGAGGGGTGTATGGTTGTAGGATGTTGGTAGTGCAGGACATTTAGTAGGGTTAAATAATAGCCTGTGGACAATAGTAAGTTGGAGATAGTCTAGATAGTTGGGAAGTTCTCGCCAATTTAGTAAGTGGAGGGCAGAGCAATGGCGGGAGGAGTATTTGGCTTTGATGGCGAATTTTGAAATTTTATTATAGCAACTTTCCATTCTGGAAGAGATAGAGGCAGATAAGTTAGTTAGTAGAGGAGGACCATACATTAGTGAGGGAAGAAGATAGGTAGTGGTGAGAGTTTGTCTAGTAGAAGGAGAGAGATAGTGGATGTTTCTGTATAGCAAGCCAAGTTTTTGATATGTTTTCTTAATGTTTAGTTGACTATGGGTGTCAAATTTTAGGTGTTCATCTATAGTTACCCCAAGTAGTTTGGCGAAGGGAACAACTTCTATGGTTGAATTGTTATGGCTTCTAATTTGGAAAGAATTTTTATCAAGAGGGGAGGATTTAGAGGGAGAGAAAAGTAATATTTTGGATTTGTTAGCATTTAGAGATAGGTGGTTTTGTATCATTCAGTTCTCAGTGGTGGAGAAGGCAGTTTGAGTGTTTGTCTGAAGTTCGGGGAGGTTGGTGGCACAGCAGATTAAAGTGGAGTCATCTGCATATTGTATGATTTTGGTATTTGGGATGGCAGGGTGGAAATCATTGATAAAGATGTTAAACAGCATTGGGCCACGAATGGATCCTTGGGGAACCACAGTGGGGGTGGGAAGGAAGTTTGAGATGCCTTTTCTCCATTTTACAGCTTGAGATCTGTCAGATAGGTAACTTGAGAACCAGGAAAGGATATTTTGAGAGAGGTTAAGGTTAGCAAGGTGGCTTAGGAGATGAGCATGGGAGATTGTATTGAAAGCCTTGGAGAGATCTAATAGAACTGTAGATACTATTTTTCCAGAGTCACAGGCATGGTTGACTATATCTAGGAATGAGAGAAGAGCAGTTATAGTGCTATGGCCAGGATGGAAACCATGTTGGGTTTGAGAGATAAGGTGGTTTTTGGTTAGGAAAGGCATGAGTTGGATGTGAATGCATTTTTACAATATTTTTTATATTGGGGAGTGGATGGCTATGGGGAGAACGTTAGAGGTATTATTATTTTTGCCACCTTTGTGGAGAGGATGTATAAAGGCAGCACACCACAGCTTGGGGACATAAGATTCCTGTATGGATCTGTTGATTAGGATGCTAATGGGGAGGGCGATTCCGTCTGCACAATTTTTAGGAAGTGAGACGGGATGTTATCAGGGGCATTGGAGCATGGTTTTAGTTTGCAGAAAAGTTTTTTTATGTAGGAGGTAGAAATAGATTTCAGTTCAAAAGTTGGGGGTGAGTTGGGTTTAGAGGGTGGAGAAGATTGACTGACTTGTGTGGACGGGTTATTATTTGAGAAGGTTTTGGTTAGTTCGGCTATCGAATCAGTAAAGAAGGCATTAAATAGAGAAGCAATTTCTGGATCAGGCTTAGTAGTGTCAGGGCAGGGGTTGTTTTTGGTACCTGGGTTGAGAAGTGAGTTAATGGAGTTCCAGAATTGTTTGGGGTTTTTGGTGTGGTTGGCTTGGAGTTTCATATAGTGGGATTGTTTGTCTTTGATTATAAGTCTTTTAGTAAGGTTGCGGAGTTGCTTATATTTAAGAAGGGTTTCAGTCTGTTTATTGTGCTGATAAAGTTTCCAGCATTTATCTTTTTGTTGCATACATTTTTTGGTTTCCTTAGTTAACCATGGGGTGGAGTTGGATTTTATTCTTATTGTTTGTGGTGGAGCTAGGGAATTGAGTACATTTAGGAAAGTTGAGTTGTGTAGAGGAAGTGTTTTTAGAGTGTTCCACTTTGTTTGCTTGAGGGTGTTAAAGAAAGTTACGGGGTTGAAGTTTGTAAGGTTATGTGTATGTATGTATTGGTGCTGGTGAGGTGAAGAGTGGGTTGCTCGGTAGATTAAAGCAGGCAGGTGGTCACTAATAGAGTCTGGAAGGATGCCTGAGTGTAAGATGTTGTTTGGGTGGGTAACTAGGATCCAGTCCAGAGTTGATCCTGGGGGATTGATTTTGTTAGGTCTAGTAATGGCGTTTGTAAATTGGGTAAAGTTGAATAGATTGACAGATATGGCTGGATTCTGGTTGTTAATTTTGTTCCAATCCATGTTAACATCACCTAGTATGTAGGTCTATAGGTTAATATTAGTTGAGGCCCATTGGAGGATTTCTTCTAGAGTTGTGGTGTTGTTACCTGGGGGAATATAAAGGGATATGATGCAGATGCCTTTATGATTATTCACTTTTAGTAAACCTATTACTAGTTCTGTGTTGTTGAAGAGAGGAATGGGATTTGGGTATGGAATAATGGAGAGTAGATTAGAGAATATTAAGGCTATCCTTCCACCCTTTCTATTCAAGTGGTCATACCTAAGGGCTTGGAAGCCAGGAGGTAGGATTTCTGAGTCAGAGATGTATGGTTTTAGCCAAGTCGCAGAGATGGCTACAATGTCAGATAGGTTCTGGTTTAGCCAGGCTTGAAAGAGAGTTGCTTTATTTCTTAGACTCCGGGCAATGAGTGTGATTATTTTCAGGCTTTTGAGGCTGGTGGTACTGCTAGTGATTGGGGGGATGGAGTTAGTAGTAGTGCTAGGTCCAGGGTTTGGGTGTATATCACTTACTAGGAATAGGCAGTTAAAGAAAGGAGGTAGTAGGAGATTCAGTTTACCCTTTAAATGTTGGGGAGCATTTGACAGAGGTTTAGGGAAGTTATGTTTTGTTGAGGTGGGTAAGATTTTTAGTTTAAAGTAGTAGAGTGGGTTGAGCTGCCCTAATGAGGAGGATATAGTGTGGAAGTGTGGTATTGTGAAGGTGGGATGGAGGGTGGGAGTGGTGAAGAGGGACAGAAAGGAGGGGGTTAGAGGAGTTGAGGAATAGGAGGTAGTATGGTATAGTGGGATTAGAAGTAACATAGTGATAGAGGGGATAAGAAGTGTTTGTATTAGTGCAGAATGCATAGTGAGCTGGTATTAGTTTGTTAGATGGTATAGTATGGGATGTATAATGTAAGTAGGATATTAGAGAGTGGTTGAAGTAAGGGGTGTAGATTAGAATACAGACTGTAGGTAGAGGGGTGAATGGCTTATAATTGATGGGTGGAGATGAGAAGGGGAGGGGTAATGTGAGGAGGTGAGTGATTGGAGGGGTGGAGAAAGGGAGGAGGATTATGGTTGGAATAAATGTAGGATTAGTAGCGGTGGGTTGGAATTGGGGGTAGGGTAGGGGAGCGGAGTGAGCCCGTAGGGCGAACTGAGCAGGTAGAGCCAGGAAGAGGAGAATCCTGTGAGAAAACAGTCAGAGAGAGAGGCTAGGGACTATGTCTGGTCCTGCAGTTATGGGGTATCGTGCTTGGGGTAAGGTTAAGCCCCAAATATCAAGGTTCAAAGAGGGACTATTGGTGAACAGCAGAATTAGATCTCTAGCTCTTGCAATACAATAATACAAAATAGGATTAATTAAATATTTTATTTAGGGAGCGCTGACATCTCGTGGCAGAAAGGGGCAATAGCTAGTCATTAAAGCAAAATATACGCTTTAGGATACAAGGAATTTTACAGGAGGGGAGCGGGAGATAAATGGCTGTGGAAGGCTGCAAGCACAAACACGAGAGGTTGAGTTTGCAGGGAAACAAATGTAACAGTCACAGTTCAAGAGTTTGTTTAGGCTACCTACACAGAGGTTTCCTTATTGGTTTTCAGATGGTTGGTAGCTCTCAGGATAACAGAGAATGGACAGTTCAGGGCGTCCTTTCAGAAATGGAGGGAGAACTTCCTTGCTGTTAATTAGCAGAGAGGGCACCTGAGGAGTATGGCTGTAAAGAAAAAGAGAGAACATAATCAGACACTTAGAGAGGTAAGGGGAGGGTAGTTCCGGAAAAGAAGAGCGAGGAGGGTATACTGCAGAGAGGAGTAGGATGAGGAGGTAGAGATGAGAAAGAAGTCAAGGATGGTGAAGAAGTTGAAAGAGCAGGGAAACCCAAGAATGATAGCAGAGTGGAGGCACATCAACAAGCAGGAAATACCACTTTCATTATTACAAACACTGGCATGGAAAACGAACACTTCATCAAAATAAATGTAGGTTCCAGTCACTATGCAAGTATTGAAATCAGCTGTATTATGTTTATATTAGTAGCACGCTGGCAAGATATAGCTAAATTAACATCATACAATTACATAGCAGCTCTGACAATTAAGCATTACATTGAATAGACTCAGCAATTACACTAAAAATGATATAAACTATGTCACATTCTCTTAATAGCACGTGGACAAGGTGTAGTGTACTTTGAGTCTGCCAAATACTTTGCAGCTCTAACAACACCTAGTAAATATCTTAATATATGTTAAAAATGTGAGGTAAAAGGAAGGGTTAAGCCACGGATTCTCGTAACAAAGCTCTAGCCTCAAAGTACAACAAACTGTATGTCAGAATTCTCAGGTTTCTGCTATATATTCCTTAATTTCAATACAAGTGGCCATAGGTTCACAGTACACAACAACACCAGTTAAATAAGCCATGGATTCTCAAAGCTCATGAACATTGATAAGACTGCCGTTGCACTCGTGGCACAACTAGTTGATGGGCAGGATCGCTAGTATATACAGACTTGAGTATTCCTTATTAAGCATTTGTTCTGAACAAAAACAGAGATACAATGCTTATACAGTTTGTAATGAGCAACCTTGAAACCTACCGGTGAGATGCCCAACCAGCCATGAGACAGTTTCAGGGGTTGTGGGTGCTATGGGTTATTATTTAAAAATGGGGCCACTAACACAACCAATTAGAAGTAAACTTTGGGAGGAAGCTAAGAGGAGGGGCATAGGGGATTGGGAAAATAGGAATGGAGAAAAGGAAGTGAGAGGGGACAGAGAGCCAAGAAGAGGAGAATCCTGTGAGAAAACAATCAGAGAGAGAGGCTATGGGCTATGGCTGGTGCTGCAGTTATGGTGTAAGTGTCATGCTTGAGGTAATATTAAGCCCCAAATATCAAGGTTCAATGAGGGACTATTGGGGAACAGCAGAATTAGATCTCTAGCTCTTGCAATACAATAATACAAAATAGGATTAGTTAAATATTTTATTTAGGGAGTGCTGACATCTAGTGGCGGAAAGGGGTAATAGCTAGTCACTAAAGCAGATTATACCATGACCCCCCCAAAACGTGCATGCTGATTGGCCAGCGTGCCCGTTGTAAATCGAGTTATACTAATGGAAAAAGGTCCGGTCGCCCAGACTTTTTTCCATTAGTATAACTCATTTTTTTAAAACACTGTCTCGCTATGTTAAATGGGTTTAACATAGCGAGACAGCTTTAAAATAAGCAACGGAGATCTCCGTTGCTTATTTTAGCTGTCTCGCCATGTTAAACCCATGTAACATAGCGAGAATGTTTTAAAAAGCAACGGAGAAAGCAAGATCTCCGTTGCTTTTAGTGTCTCGCTATGTTAAATGAGTTTAACATAGCGAGACAGTTTTAAAATAAGCAAGGGACATCTCCATTGCTTATTTTAAAACTGTATCGCTATGTTACACTCATTTAACATAGCGACAAAAAAAAGCAACGAAGATCTTGCTTTCTCCGTTGCTATACAACTCTGATGTACTGCGCGGCGCGCAGTACATCAGAACTGCCGCGGATGCCAGACATCTGCGGAAGGGCAGCAAACAGGCATTATACTATGCCATTATTTAAGAAAAGTAATAGTTTCTTTTCTTAAATAATGTCATGGTATAATAGCAATAACCCACTTCTGGGTGTGGGTAATGCTAAATTTACCCACGGTTGGCTTTATTTGGTCCCGGGCCGCCTCGGGACCAAACCACGCCAACCGTGGGTAAATTTAGCATTACCCACACCCAGGCGTGGGTTATTGCTATAATATACCCTTTAGGATACAAGGAGCTTTACAGGAGGGGAGCGGGAGATGAATGGCTGTGGAAGGCTGCAAGCGCACACGCGAGAGGTCGAGTTTGCAGTGAAACAAATGTGACGGTCACAGTTCAAGAGTTTGTTTAGGCTACCTACACAGAGGTTTCCTTATTGGTTAACAGATGGCAGGTAGCTCTCAGGATAACAGAGAATGGGCAGTTCAGGGCGTCCTTTCTGAAATGGAGGGAGACCTTCCTTGCTGTTAATTAGCAGAGAGAGCACCTGAGGAGTATGGACAGAGGTTTCCTTATTGTTTAGGTTCATGACTGCCTCCACAATTACAACAGCTAGCAATGAGGTTGTGTGTTGTGGCCCCATTCAGTTTATATTTCTTTTTCATCTTAGCTTTGTGTTGTACACTATCAACATTCATGCTGGCAGACACTGCATGCACATTTTTTTTCATTTGTAAGCATAATCTTATGCTTTTCTGTAAGCTCATATATTTGACAGATCTCAATGGCTTTGCTCAATGTTAAATCACTGTCTCAAAGCAAAATCTTTCTCACTGCATCAACTCATCTCTCAGATCACCAAATCTGCATGTTTTTGTTTTATATCTTAAGTCGGTAATATATGCTACTATAGTTTCACCAGGATTTTGATTTCATATGTAAAACATGTGCCTTTTCATTGTAATATTCATCTGAGGGTTACATATTTCTCTAAATGTATGTTTTAAGCACTCAGGGTCTTCCCAGAGTTTCAGGCTGTATCACAATATGGTGGTTCTCCCCCTCCCCTGAATACACGGCAGGTGCATACACAAATTCATGTCTCCCCTCAATGGCTTCTGAGCCAGCTAAATTAAGAAGTATGAATGCTCTTGTATGTACGTCTTTATCAGAAAATGCAGCTTGTATAAAAATATCATATTCTTGCTCAAACATTCGACAAATAAACTGCTGAATGAAAGCTTGAATTGAAGAAACACGAAGGCACAGAAAGTCACGGGTAATCCAACAAACTTTATTCTTGCTCAAACACTTGCCAATTTTCAGCAATATTATTATCAAACACCAGGGGTTCAGTTCTCTAAAATCCCTTTGCCATAACAAAATATGTTTCAATATAGGCACAGACCAGGTACTTGTAACTATGCTCAAATGCACAACAATCTCTCTAAAAAGGCTTTAATCTAATACTGCAAACACTATTAACACTCTGCACACTTCCGATACTTTGAAAAGTTTCAGTTAATGCAAAAACATAGTACACTGAGAACAAAATTGCAGTCATTTTAGCCGTTTCTTACATTTTAAACACTTTGGAAATTATTTTGAACACTTTTGTATTTATTTTGAGTACTTTTATTGGTATGTCACAATTTTGGACATTTCGTTTATCTCTGTAGTTATTATGAACATTTTTGAATGCTTTGCCACACATTCTATTCATCCATCCAGCCATCCTCAACCCCTTTTTCCCATTTTATACATGGGGTTGGGGTGTCACTTCAGCAGTGACAATCATCTCCGTAACTGAAAAATCATTTAAACAAGTTTAAGTACCTTTGAATAACTACTGACCCGAGTGCGGGTTTGCTGCTGTATATTCTTCCACTTCTAACTTCATACCTCATGGTTTGCAAGTTGCTTCACTTCAGATCCCATTCTGACACCATTTTGCATGTCTCATTTATTCAAATGAGACACTGAGACGCTGTGATGGGTTCAAGTTGTTATTGTACATAACCACATCAGGAGCTTTAACTGGAGCATGTATTTAAGCTAACTGACTGATTCATTACTTCAAACACACTCGCATGTGCACCTCTATTCATACTTGCATTTACTCTGGCTGACTATACAATGCATATCACTAAGCCGTGCAAGCATGGAATCAGGAAAATAAAGCAAACTTGGATGTCTGTTGGCAATTTTTATTATCACAGGACCAATGTGATTAAGCCTTGTTTCCTAAGAAACATTGCTATGATTGGATGTGTTTGTATAGGTATTGTTATACCCCAAGCAAACCCCAAAGACTGCTTCCTCAGGCAGAGATGGGAAAAGTTGGAGATGTGATGGAGAAACAAGAGGTAAATGGGAACATATATTTTGGGAGTGTAATACATTTAAAAATTCCCTACAGAGTACTCTGTCAGAAATATTGAATGAGCAAATTTGTCTAACTAATGAAATGATTTTTTGAGCTGGGATACAGGATCTGAATTGCCTAGACAAATTAAGGCCTTGCTAAGTTTAATTCTGGTAGCTGCCAAGAAAGCAATTAATAGAAAATGGAAATCAAAGTATAAACTAACTGAATTTGAATTTAGAAAGGGTAGAAGAAAATTACATAGAAAAAATATAAACTGTGGGAACAATACTTGCAGAATAATGTTTTGGAGGAGGAATGAGATTTAAGGAATTGAGCAATTCATGTAAATGTTGGATTGCTGATAGTTATACAAAAACATATTTGATATATAATGTTTGTAACTAGGAACATGCTAATATGGTTTGTTTTCTTTTATATAAATGTATGTTTGAATATGTTTTGAGTGATAATTCAATAAACATGTTAACAAAAGACACTTTGGTATGACACGTAGAAGAACTGGTCTAACTACTAGTTTTCCTCCAGATAAATTAAGGTCAGCATCAGGAAAATGATGCCATGTGATGTCCTTTGGGGCTGAGAAAAAACATTGTATATAACTGTGTGCTACATTAAGATGCTATTTTGTCTTGCCTGTGTATGGTGTAGCCATCCAGAAAAAGTATCTACTTGAAAACTATTTCTTAATCTATCTAAATTATAATAGTGAGGGACAGTGTTTTTGCAGTAAGAGATTGCCAAGGAATTTAAATATCTACAACTTAGTTTTTTTCTTTTTTTGTATGTATCTTGTCCATTTTTATTCCCTTTTATTTTCTCTGTGGATGAGGGGAGAAAGTAATCATTATTTACACTACTGGTACATGCCTACATTAGACTGCTTAGGCCTACTGCATATAAAAATATTAATTTGTATATTTACATTTGGCTTGGTTAAGAGCAGCCAGTCATATGTACTTTATATCTGGCTCTACCCCAGAGTGCTGGCAATATTACCATGCCAGGAAAAAAGCTGTGGGCATTTGGATAATTCTGTCAATTTTCTCTGGGAATTGTTTGTGTGAGGTTGGTGTTTGCATGTGTTTGTGTTTGTGTGTGTGTGTGTGTGTGTGTGTGTGTGTGTGTGTGTGTGTGTGTGTGTGTGTGTGTGTGTGTGTGTGTATAAATAATAATTTGTGCAAAAGGCAGTTACCATGGATAAAAGGGCAGTGGAAGACACTGATTTACAGAGAGAGAGTGAGTAGTGTGAAAGGGGCTTGGGGATGATTCTCCAAAAACTTTGTTCTGCAAGTGGCCTATGTGCATTGTAGTCTGAGGGTAGATATTGGAAGGCTATACCTAGGACATAAATATATATTCCCTTTATTCTCTTGGGGCCAGGTTGTATTTTGTGAATCAGTTACTGAAATAGACGTGTGTACTTTCTTGTTATTATTTCATCCTTGGTTGGTAATAATGGTATTCAAACCATATCAGTGGCACCATCACAATGTCATAGTGGGTGGCATCCTGCCATTTCAGTCACATTTGTGGCTGTGGTGCCATCTCCATGTCACAGTGGTGGCCAAAGTTAAGGATACTGCAACTGAAGTTATTCATCCTAAAATAAGTGTGTGTCTGTGTGTGTGTGTGTGTGTGTGTGTGTGTGTGTGTGTGTGTGTGTGTGTGTGTGTGTGTGTGTGTGTGTGTGTGTATTTGATAACACTTGCAGCCACAATGTAAAATATACACATATTTGGTTGTGCAAAGCAGTTATTTAATTTTAATCACATTAGTTTAGGAACAGGCAGAAAATGAGATATTTTGAAACTATGCTAAAATGCCAGTGGTATAACTGACAAAGGAGTGCAAAGCAATAATAATCTATCAGACTAATATGCCCAGTAAGGAGCTGGTGGAAGCCTTGTATGCAATGCAACATGGAGAGAGGATCTGAAAGCCCAGATGGAATTACATGGACTGGCACTTGAAATGAAGCTTATAGAACTCAAAGCAGCTAAGTGAATGCAATGGCTAGAGATGCAGAAACAGTACTCATAAGCAGAAGAGGCAGAAGTACAATGCCAGCAAGAAAAGGAGATTACCATCCTAGGCTAGAGACGTGAGTTGTGGACAAGGGAAAATCACACACAAAAAACACCAGTACAAAATTATTCCTTAATATAATGAGGTGGATAATGCTGAATATTGTTATAAGGGCATTTGAGATGGTGTACGATCAGCAACAATTTAACCAAGAACAGTGGGTGAGATGTTTAACTCCCTTGTCAATGAATAAAGCAATGCTTGCAGTTTCTAAGCTTAATGATGCTGATCGTTTAATGTTTTCCAAAGTTAAAAATATTTGCTTGGTTGTTACAAATTGGTACCAGCGCTTTACAGAAAGACGTTTAGGGAATAGAGGAGAAAGACAGATGAAAGTGTAATTATACATACCTGAGGGCATGTGGATTTGGTTGGCAAATTGGGAGTGTAGCATTTCTGAAGTGATGGGAGGGAAGAGAGACCTTTAGCTAGCTAGCAGGTTAGGATGGGAATATTCAACACTGTGCTTAGGGCAACTTCCACCAAAAAGCCTCTCCCTTCCCACATGTTGCACATTTGGTTGACCAGCATCTTTTACTATTTCTTTATCTCTGTCAAAATAAATGATGCTTGGTAAATGCTGAAAAATGTTATTCTTCATTATGTAACATAACGTCATATTGCTATCATCTGGTACATTCCACAAATCTGTCTTTAATTTGGGTTACAGAATTCAGATAAACACAAGTTTAATACTTTCTGCAAGTACAGCTTCGCTATATATCAGCACTTGCCACTTTCTAAATCTGGTCATTGTTTGCCCCATGGAAATACCGCCTTCTGCTTCTCCCACCATACCATATCTTTTCTTTCAAATAATGAATTAAAGCTCTTATGTTTTTGCTTGTACTCCTATTGGCACTGTAGCATTCTGTCATAACATAACACATACTCAACCAGAGGAAGTTTGCTTTGGGCTTTAAAATGATAGCTTATCACTTTGCTCCTTTGAGTGAACTGCATTTCATTTACTCCCACTGCTGCCAGTTGCACATGTGACATCACTGCCAGTGTTTGTTGTGATGTGTTTAATCAAGCTTCTCTGTGGTTCCCCAGTTTTTTGCTTCTTAAATGCTGTGATGACTTTCGTCATATAATTGTCATAGCAATGGATGGTGTGACATGGATGGTTCCACAGTGCATCCACTGTATCCACCCGTGAATCAGTTATTGCACTCCTGTCAGCAACATAGCATCTAGAAGAGGATTTTTTGTAGCTCCAACTCTACCTCTGTTACTTTTGCTGCTTGTTTGTTGCTATTCCCCTAATTTTATTTTGTGTTGCTCATCATTACTAGTTACCACTCTTTTCTTTTTATTGCAACCTTTCTTCACCCAGGTACTGCTCCTGTTACACTACATATCTTCTTCTTCCATACTGTCTCATGGGACCAGAAAGAGGAAGGGAACTCTCACTAGTATCTTATCCAAATTTTCTTAGTCACTATGAATACCTCTTAAGGTATCTGCTGAAAATAGGCCATGGCTAGACAGGCTAATCTTGTCAACATAAGTAAGTAAAGAAGGAATGAATCTTGCTTTTTTCCTATATTTTGCCTCTGGTAATGTTTTTTTTTTGTCCTTCCAATGGCTTGATGCTTACTAGGCTTGGTGCTTGTAGGACACCACACATCCTGCACACACACGTCTTCTCAGGACTTTTTACTTTATGTTATTTATTTATTTTTGTATTGACATACTAGGTATATATAAAACAAATCAATACTGAAATATATTCATTGAAGTGTTAGCCTGGCATGATAAGAATTTTATGTCAAGACATTTCAGCTTTGGAAACAATTCAGAATTTGCTTTCCATAGTAGTTTATTTTATTAAGTTTTTAATAATATTTTAATATTAACAAACAACTGTAAAAAATGATGCTAAAATTAGAACGTGTGAGATATAGATGCGAGTATGAAGGGTGTAACTTTAGGGCTGCATACGACTTACTAATATCAAAAAAGAAATATGAGATGGCTCGGAATAATTTTATATACATTAAGGTGGCTTTGGTACTAGTGTAATGAGATGAGATGCAGTGTATGTCTTTGTTTTATAAATACTGAAGCATAACTATGTTTGGTAGTTTAAATCCTAAAAATAGTCTCATGAACAGGATCATTTGGTTTATAAGTGCCATCTGAGTTGTATTAGGAATCTTTTGAGACAGCATGTGTGTGTGTGTGTGTGTGTGTGTGTGTGTGTGTGTGTGTGTGTGCACGTATAAGCAGAAATGGTTTACATGCAAATGCTGATAGTTGTCTGCACTACACCTGCACATAGTCTCTACCCCTTTTGTTCTATCGTCTCACCTGCTGTGCCTAGTGGTGCATTGTTGTCACCAATATCAAAAGCTTTTCCTTAACTGTACCACAAGGAGTACCTATGAACATGACATATCAAGTTTTGAGTTACTGCAAAACATCCCAAAGATATGCACATCGTCATCAGTTGTATCCTGAAGTGTGTGTGGACTAAGGTTGTCTGGTGGGTTCAGAAAAGATTTTTTCACTTAGCTGCAATGGATAGTTGTGGGTACAAGCAAGGTAAATTATGTACTGACATTTGAACTGTGCAAGCAGCTTATAACACTGTGTAAGCTGTCTGAACAAGCACCTGAGCCTACAAAACTGTGTGATTTAAAAACAAAGGAAAGCAATAGTCACCCATGGATCTGGACCCCCCCCTGTGGTAGAGCATTCATGCATTGTAGACACAAATTCTCTTATGACTGCAATGCTCAGCCATGGATCTGGACCCCCCCTGTGGTAGTGCATCCACGTGTTGTAGACCAAGATTCCAATCTGACAGCAATGCTTTTATGGTCATGGAGTTTATGAAGATTGTGTAGCCTTGTCCTGCTACAGTGAAATTCTTAATGTCTGTTTCAGCAATTTATCTTAAAATACACGCATATAAATTACCAAGCTATATGATAAAGTACTGAGATGGCCACTTCCCCTTCCCTACATCACTGCACATAAGACCAGTGACACGCTGAATGAGAGTGGGCTTTCAACTTGTGGATTAGTGCAGTTTGGCAAACTACTTCATTAATTTTTCATGATGAGCCTTTCAAAGTCATCTTCCTGAATCATTCCTTTATGCGTTGTAGTTCAGTGTCATCCTTTGTTGTGCTGCAATGCCTACTTTGTAAATTATACTCATTATTTTTTTTCTATGTGAATTTTCCTGCCATGTCCACTAACCATCAAGCATCCCCCACCTCATCAGTAATTAATTCCCCTGTCTTCAGTATTTTCCAGTGAAAGTGACAGCTGGAGACCATTGTACAAGTAGCCATGCCACTGTTTGTGCCCTCACTTGCATCCCAGCAATGATGACATTAGTTCTGGCCCTAACTCTTTCCTAGTTGCTGAGGTATGCACCCACATCACTAAAAGAGCATTTCATGCCCTACCTTGTGTGTGGATACACCCCCCCCCATACATGCCCATGAGGTTTACCATTTCTGGCTTGGGATCCCCAAACACAACCCAAGATCCTGCAGTCACTGGTAATATGAAACCCTTCAATTGTATTGGAATGTGTTATTTTGATCAGGACAACCATTTCACTCTCCCCTGGATAGGCAAGCAGCCAAACCTCACTCTGTTCCATTCTTTCCTACTAGGCTGTTCCAGGCCTCACAACACTATATGAATTTGAGTCATCTGGGATGCAATGAGGGCTTTATTCTTCTGTGCCTCAGAGCTATGAACCTAATATCCAACATTTTTGATTATTCTATACAAATAGAGTTTTCTTGTATATCCAAAAATCTTCTCAAGAAATTATTTTCCTCATCTGAAACCATTGCCAGGTGTGTGTGTGTGTGTGTGTGTGTGTGTGTGTGTGTGTGCGCGCATGTGCATGTGTGTTTGTGAACAAGTTAGTGATTTGGGGGGATTGGACTGTTTCTGAATAGGGTTGTGCCCAATTTCTGGAAATACTGAATATAAAATGTAAAACTGGTTGCAGCTGAACAAATCAATGATCCATTTCAATTTTTTTTCTTGAAAGAGAATAGTTGGCTTTTAAAGAGTATGACTGTACAATATACATGCTAAACAATGTACTTTTTAAATATAGATCTACTTAAAGCAATTTCAATTGGTTTGTGAGCCTATCTAAAGAAGGACTTAGGTATTTCTTCGCATGATAGACATTTGCACTTAAAATGCTACTTAAATTATTCTCAGAAAGTTCCTATTATGCTGTGTCTTTCAAAGTTCCTGCAACAGCAGTTCATAATCAGTCATTCTGATAAATTATTTGGCTTACAGGTAGCTTGAAGAAGTTGGCATTGAGTTTCCACATCCAGCTAGTGCAGAATTACTTGGGAGGATGATTAATTACAGAGCTTTGACAATAGGCAGTATACTAAATGCTCTAAAGGAGGAATTTTTTCTCTAGAGTTCTCTGAAACACTTATGGAAGTTAATTGATTATTGTTAGACAGTTTGATTAATACGTACATTTTGAAATGTGGATAATAGTCTGTATTGCTTTACCAGTGGATTAGAATTAGTTAAAGCTCAGATAATTTGTTTCACTTTAATACAACTAATACTAAAAATCACAGGAAATATATTATGTGGAAGCCTATAGAGTTAGTTTGGTCTCCGGTTAGGCTTATGCATAACTATGCACGCACACACACACACACACACACACACACACACACACACACACACACACACACACACACACACACACACCAGTTAAAGTTAAGAGACACTTGCAAGTTGCCATTGTGATAGCAGTGGTAGCATATGAGTTTGCCGTATGTCCTTATACAGGTTATAGTATGATAGGTAGAGATCAGAGTTAAGATGTGCTGAAGGCCTGGGTATGGAGTGTCATAATATTGAATTCTGCTTCATTTAATTTTTTTTTTTTTTTACCTACTACTGACCTTAGCCAACGATCCAGAGCATCTCCCATCAGTTCTTTACACTGAGAGTGAGTGGTGGCAGTGTGATGCATGGGTATCACAGTAGTGCAGAATGGATGTATTGTTATGTTTTTCCCTATACATTATTTGCTCTTTTATTGTCACATGCTATACAGTAACAGCAGTGCAGACGGTAGCATGTGCTTCCACAAACATGTCCCACTGTGGGCATGGCTGGGTGCATTCCTACATTAAGTGACTGCCCTCTGCAAACCCTCTGTTCTTCCTGAGATTGTTATAGATAGTGAGCGACATAGCTTTGTCTCACTTGGTCTCCCTCCTGGCTAGTTATCCTGTAGATGAACTGATAATCAAATGCAAGTCAAGATGGGAGCTTCTCTCGTGTACCATCCGACAGGCCTTTCATTTACATTTTGATGCTGGGGAATGAAATCTATGAAGAAAATTAATTAAGTTTCTCTTAATTAATCTGCTCACCGTTTGATAGTCTATACTCTTGTTATTCATATGGTTTATGCTTACGTGTTTTATGCCACCTGGCCCACACTTGCTAACAACTCAGACAATCAGGCATGGTCATGTGATGCACAAGGCCTTTAGCCTTCAGCATTGTACTACCTTTCCCACTACATGCCACAGGCATAGCCTTGTACATGAAAATGTATTTGTTTCTTGTCTGGGTTGATCAATGATAGACCCATTTCAGCCACAGTCCAGATGTTACAGCAGAGAAAGGGAGAAATACAATAGTACAAAACAATAATAGTACATCATGGTTAATAAGCTTACAATAATGAGGAAGATGTTAGAAAAATACAGCAAGTAAGAAGTGTGCCAATCAAACAAATCATAAAAATAGCAATATATATATATATGTGTGTGTGTGTGTGTGTGTGTGTGTGTTCAAATCCTGGAGTAAACTTACTCCATGTTAGAATTCTTATTATATATATGGTTAAGGTGGGAAAAGGAGAGGGTTAGGGTACACAGGAAGGACTGGGGAGCAGATAGAAGAGGTGGTAGGAGGTTGAAGGGAGGAAGATTAGATAGGGGTTCTGACAAAACAGAGAACTAATAATATAAAGCCATCTAGTTAATACAGAGGAAGAAAGCTTGGGTTGTAGATAGAGGACTGAATATAAGGGTTCATGTTATGGAGGGATAACTGAAGTATTTTCAGACAATTCTTTTCTTTTAGGAAGTTAAGTAGCTGAGGCCTGCATTTGCTGTATTCACTTGTGTGACAGATTTCAACTGGGAATGAGCCCCAAAGTTTGGGTGCAAGAACAGACAAGGCACGGCCAGTAGAAGACAGTGAGGTGATAGGTCTGACTGAGATATGCACACTGCTGGTTTATGAATGAGGTTGGTAAGGAGTTTCTCAAATGGCTAACCTATGACTTTGGGGGGTGGAGTTATTATAAAGGGTTTTGTGAACAAGACAAAGGGAAGAAGATCTGCATGCTCCTTTCCAGAGAGCCAGGTGTTTCACTGTAAAACATAACAGTGGTGTTCATTTCTACATGAGAAGAACATGAGTAAACAGATTTGGTTTCTAAGGGTTTCTAAGGATGTAAGGTTTTTGTTAGAGGCATAGGCCAGTAGATGATGGTTATATTCAAGCTGTGGTTATAAAACATATTTCCATATTACTTTTCTCCCATCAAATTGCGACATTTGGTGGCAATCACAGAGGGCATGGTTGCTGTTTACTTTTAGGCTGTCACCATGTAAGGACATGTTTAAACTTGGAACTTGGGTCTAGTGTTACACTTGGGTATTTGAAAGGGGAGGACATTGGAGGTAGTTTGCTTATTTTTTGCAGAGTGCTGAAAAACATGGCTTTAGCCTATTTAGGGTTCATTGTTCATTGTTAAGTGCTTGCTGTGAAGCCATTGCTGCAGCTTGTTAGGACTGTGCTGAGGTTCATGTGAAATAGCGCTGTAGTTGCTGGAGCAGGTGGGAAAAGACAATGTCATCAGTGTATAAACAATATTCTTCACCTTTAGGTCACAGGGAAGTGAGTTAATGAAGATGCAGAAGAAGACTGATGGAAGGATAGATCCTTGTGGACCCCATGGATAATTGGTTGTGGAGGTGACAAGGAGTTATTGTATTTGCCAAGAAAGGTTCTGTTGGAAAGATTGCTTCTGAGACACCATAGTAAGGAGGAGCCACAGCTGGATACTGTAAGGGAGTGAAGTAGAAGTGAGTGACTGACTTAGATGAAGGCTTTGGGAAGATCCTTTTAGCTTTGTACCTCTTACTACAGATGCCAAACTTTAGAACTGGTGTGAGATACAGACCAGAAGACAATCTGCTCCACAGTCATCCATTGTCTTTTCAGTTATATTTGTCTTTTACAAGTACTCCTGGAACTGATTGTTGTTAATTTCAAGCAGTACTCACATCAGAGGGGAA
Source organism: Protopterus annectens (assembly GCF_019279795.1). Lineage (NCBI taxonomy): Eukaryota > Metazoa > Chordata > Ceratodontiformes > Protopteridae > Protopterus > Protopterus annectens. The sequence continues at coordinate 981,150,927 of NC_056725.1, read as the reverse complement.
AAAGGCACTTTTCAGTATAGTGTAAATCTATGAATGTTGCCTAAACTTTGAGGTGATAGTTCATTCCAGAAGATTACATTACAGTAAATATGACGTACATCTTATAAACATATTGCCAGCAATCTGTAAGGCCCTGTCTGAATATTGCCCATACATTGTGACAAAGTATTTCAATATCTGCGCCCCACTAAGAAACAAAAAAGTTAAAGCAATTCCTGCACCTTGGTTAACTAGAAAAAACAAAATAATAATGAAAGAAGTAGAACATGGAATACTTGAAAACAAACTAAAACTCTGTCTAAAAGCTAAAGCAGACACCAGCTGTACCACAGCTATGGAATTTTATTAGTAACAGATAAAATTCCATAGCTGTGGTACAGCTGGTGTCTGCTTTAGTTTTTGGATTTCGTATTTTACACCAGCTGTTTTGTTCGTTGTGAGTGGGTTTGTGTAATTTTTATACTAAAACTCTGTCTAACCTCGAATACAATAACTATAAACAACTATAAAACACAGAAAAACACATGACTTAACTTGACAAGAAATGCTATAGAAACATATAATACAATAAGCAAAACAATCTCAAACTTTTCTGGTCCTCCACCAACAAACTTATTCATCCTGGACACACTAACCAACCAGCACTTTCTACTAACTATTCTAATGACAGAGCCACCAGCCAGTTTAGCTCACATTTTATTTACACAGTAACTTCCCTCTTAAACAGCTATACCACTTGTAACACCCCAAACCCTCCAGAGTCAAGAAATAAACCCAACACATTTAATTATTAACCCATCCCCACATCTATCTTTGGGAAATACTTTCTCAAAGTAAACCCAACTACACTTGTCCCAGTCAATCTTCCATCAGTCAGTGGATAGGAACATGGTGGTGTATCCAGAGGCTTTACTGCTTCTCGGCCTGGAGTGAGACGTGGGAACACTCATAGTCATACCTTTCAACTGTCAAGATTTGTGCAGAATGTCCAGATTTTTTGCCTCATATTTTGGTCTGTTCTTCATAAAATATGTGGTTTTATGTTAAATAACTGGGAAGTGAAGTTGCTAAATAAAGACATACATTTAAGTTTCAGAGTTCATATTCTTCAGAAAATGCTTGCTACCACAAATCCTGTTATGCAACTTTCTAAGTTTATAAGAGCAACATTTAGTCTGTTCCTATTTTTGGGTCTTTGTCCCCTCATTAATTTTAGTCTTTGGCAAAACTTCTTGTGCTAAGAGGTTGTAAGGTATGCTCACAGTGATTTGCCCCTGATGAACTGTACTTTTCTCTCCTTAGACAGCAAGTGCGGAACAGGAAATTTTCCTTCCCCAGTGTTTTTTTAGACCTCTTCATATTCCAGTAAAATAAAATTAAGTGAAGGTGGTTTCACTAATTGCCAGATATTTCAGAAATAAAATGGATGACTTAAAAACTTTCCTCTGCTTGGAGGATGTAAATATTTTTCTACTAATGAAAAATAGGTCGAAGATCCAAAATGCATATCACGGTTTACTATCATTATTTCGAATCACACTCGGTCGACCGCACTATGTTCGACAACGGAAAGTCAAACACAGCAATGTCAAACTTTAAAAGCAAGCCTAGGAATGGGTTTTAACATGGGTTGAGATAGGGGAGAGGTTTGTTGTTCGGCAATAGCAGTGAACCCCTATCTCGACCAATGTTAAAACCCATTCCTAGGCTTGCTTTTAAAGTTCGACATTGCTGTGTTCGACTTTCCATTGTTGAACATAGTGCGGTCGACCGAGTGTGATTCGAAATAATGATAGTAAACCGCATATCACACATTCTGGTGCATACCTCCATTCACTGTTGTAGATCTGATAGGACAGGTATGAATGTCTCAATCTTTGTTTTAAAAAAGTCATCTATAAGCTAGAAGTTGAAAAAACAACTATAGACTGCAGATTGCTTATACAATAATTTGACTGCTTGCAGCTGGAGGAGACATAGCAGCACTGCTTTCAGAGATTCCTTTCTTTATTCCTACTCTCCAGATCTGAGCTCACACAAATGGTTACAATTTAACAAGTTTCAGCTGTAACATTCAGTCTAGCATCATTAAAACCAATGTGCTATGGAATGCCATACATATACCAACCTGCACACATCCTTACCTTCCAGAGTATTTTTCATTGAAATCAAGTTAAAAAGCATAAGACAAACAAATATAAATATTATATGAATAATAAAAGCTATTAAAATGGTCCAAAGCAATGTTATCTCTGTACAAGTAAATTCACAGCTTTACTATAGTGTATTATAACGCACATAAACCAGATATTTTCCTGTAAAGTTTCACAAATTATCATATTGGAGGTCAAAACTGTTATCAGGTTTGAAAAGGATAGCACCAGATTAATAAGAACATTGACAGGATTTTGCAACTCCAAGGATCCTTTGGGGAACTATCCATACAAAGAAGCCTTTAAAATACTCTTATTAATGTCTGGATATTTTTGTGAAGTGAAAAAAAAATAATTCTGTTAGTTTAGATATGCTACCATTGTATCCAGTGGCAGAATGAGTCACTCCAAGGCAGTAGCCTAGGAAAGTTATCTGAATGTCAGACATTCAGGAGACTTCACCGAAAACTGATAAACTAGATAGCAAAATGGAATACGTCAAGGAAGACTATAATATACAAATAAACCTTTATAAAGATGTGGTAAAACTTCAGAATACTAAACTAGTGGATTTGAAGAAACTCTGGATCTGACAGAAGACTTAAGCAGAGTTTCAAATAGAATTTCCTGTCAAGCAAAACACTTAATTATTAGAGAAAGGCAATAAATAAAGATGAAGGAGAAAAAATTATTTAGTATATGAATTCATAAAATTCTGAACTTACCAGAGGCATTAAATCATGGTATAGAGAGAGACCACAGATCTTAATCCAAACCATCTAAGAAGAAAGGGGCTCCTCTAAGATCTATTATTGTCACACACATTTCAAAAATTGACAAAGACTTAATTTAAAAAAAACTGCACGGCAAACCCTCTATCAAAAGTTGGTGAAAACACCATCAGATCTGATAATTACTATTCCAGCTATGATATGGAGAAAAGAAAACTGCAGCTGAGCTTTCATAAAGGAACTAAAGAACAAATAACTTCTAAGTACACCTTTTTTCCATCTAGAACAAGGATTTTCCTGCAGGAAGGACTAACATTAGAAGAAGCTGTTTTCTCCTTCCATACTAACAATTCATCATCTGAATAAATGGACAGGACAGGATGAATCTAAAGAGACAACCAACTGCAAAACAATATAATTCACCAGAAAACTGAAGGACAGCTAAAACGTATTAATTGATATACATAATCTTGTAATTAGTTGATTGTTTTGAAAAAAACAAAGAAATGCATGGGACAACATTGGTAAACCAAAAAAGTAGCTTGTTCATCCCCAGAGTTTAATAACATTGAACTATCTAAAGAAATGCTAAGAAGGTAAGGGAATTTAAATATTATACTATTGTCAACCTATCTAAAAAATAAAAGGAAACCTTGGGATTCTCTTTGGAAAATATTATTTGAGAAAGTAGTTACATTTATCTATTTAAGAGCCTCTGTATCTTTTGCTGCCATTAGACAAGAGAGTATAGGAAGCAAGGTTTGTTTGGTTTTCCATTCTCTCATAGTTTTACAGATACCGAACATATATGCTCTGTAATTGTTTAAACATGTGAATATTGAACTTATAAATGGCAGTCTTATTAAAAAGTCCATGCTGTGACTCCTAGCACCTTTAAAATTAATCGTAAACATATCAATTATTGTTAGCATGAAATGAAACCAATATGATTCTTTTGAAGGCTGTCTTACTAACCTAACTTGCGCACACAGATGAAAAAAGAGGTCAGTAATTCAAAAGTTTCTAACAGTTTTATACTAAAAGTAATTTGTCTCAGATTGTAACCAAACAGAAATGGCAGATTCACAGCTCCATAATGAATCTACTTTTGTAAACTACTGAAGTAGAGTTAGGTAGAAACTAAACTAAAGGCAAGCATTAAATACAAAATAAGTAACCATCCACGCAGCTTCTTAGCCACCCCAATAGTCTCAATTTCATTTATTGGGTTTAGGTGCATTTAAAATGTGGCTTGTGGTTACTTGGCTTATAACTAATGGATTGAGATCACTAGATAGAGACGAGCAGTAGGTCTGCTTGCCATGTCATCAGAGGTTGAGTGCTTGAACAGAACATAAAGGGACAGATTACAAAATACTTGCTTTGGTGTAAGACCTATCTATAAACACACTTACATCTGGGGCCAGATACCAAAAGACCTGCTCTCAGTGTGGTGTCAGTGTAAGTTTCTGTTAGATGTGTTCTAACTACCTGCTGATTTTCAAGAAGCCTGAGAACACGTGTGAGGCCATTTCAGAGGGGGGCTACAGAGTTTAAGGAGGATCCTGATGCATTTTAGGATGTAGTGACAGAGAGGAGGAGTTTATCTTTAGAGAGAAGAGCTTTTGCAGGGTTGTAGTGTTGAAACAAGCCTCTTAGTGCTGGACACTTATCAGGGTACTATATTACAGGATGAGTAAGTACTAGACTGACAATAGTGGAGGTGATGTGGGAGTTCAGTCAAATTTAGTTGTTTAAAGGAAGAACAGTAAAGAGTTCTAAAGGAGTGACTAATAACAAAGCACCCTGTTTTATTGCAGCATTGTTCCAGCTTTGTTTGTATGGAAGTTTGCAGGTTAGCAAAGAGTGGGGTGGCATACAGTAGAGAAGATATGAGGTAAGCTTTAGCTATCGTTTCTCTAGTTATGTCTGTTAGGGACAGTTTTGTTCTATATAAGAGGCTGAGCTTTTGGTGTTTTTTCAATAACAGTTTGGAAGTGTTGATCAAATTTCATGTTGGCATCAATGGTGACTCCCAAGACTTTGCTGTTAGGGACCTGGTAAATCAGAATGTATTTAATGAAGTGATTTTGTCAAGAGTTTTGTTTTGGGAGAAAGACTTAAGGGAGAAAAGTAGCAGTTTGTTTTTTTTGGGGTTAAGTAGGAGGTGTAAGTTGGTTAGCCAGGATTCTACAGATGTAAAGGATTCATGAGTAATTTCTTGAAGTTTTGTAGGTTGGAGGCTGTGCAGATGAGTGTAGAGTCATCTGCATATTGTATAAAAGTAATGTACTTGGAAGCAGTGTGTAGGTTGCTTATAAATAAGTTAAAAAATTGCATATGTTAAAATAGTTATGGATACTAGTTACAATGAGTCACTTTGAGACTTAGTCTTCAAGAATGTAACTGATTGACTAACGTATACTTTGTACAGTTTATAAGTATGCTAGTTCAACCTATTTCCAGTGTTCCGAATGGAAACCATAATATGAGACAATGGGTCAGATTCATTAACAGCTACATTATACGGTTAATTGGCATGCACTTTGGCTATTGCTACAGTACATGATAATTAACCAATCGAATATGGCATAGCTTTTTAAGAAGCTATAAAGCAATCCTGTATACTCAGTGTAGCCATTTGCCCAGAACGCCAACACTCTTTGGAATACAGGCACAATTATACTTAGAAAATAACATGTCAGGAGTTGCTGCTACTGTTATTATGCTGTATGTGCAGCAGGCTTTAATTCAGGGTGCTGCTTATGCCAGACCTTGAGCAAAAAGAAGGGTGTTTAGACCCCATTTAACTTATCATAGACTGCATGACATAGAAATTACTGAGAGATACAGGGTTGACAGGAAAACACAGAAGGAAATATGCAACCTCTGCTGCCCCCACCTCAGACTCCCAAGGAAATCATGGAGAACCCATCCCAGTGGAAACAAAGGTATGTGTAGCATTACATATACAAGCTACTAGTACTTTACAGAGACCCACAGGGGGATACATCAGGGCTATCACAGGAATCAACCTCTAGAAAAGTACATCAATTTTTAAATGCAATACTACTACATGCAAGGGATCACATCTGTTTCCCATGTAACCCACAGGAGAGAGTTAGAACCGTACAGGAATTCTATGCAGTAACACACTTCTGTGAAGTACTGGGGGGGGGGCATAAATTGTACACACAGAGAAATAAAAGCCTCACCTGGTGAACAGTGAAAAAGGTACATCAACATAAAAGGTTTCCACTCTGTGAACTGTCAGATTCTCTGCACTGTCAAAGGAACCATCTACAATATCTGTGCAAGTAATCCAGGTAGGTTCCATGACTCACACATATGGCACACCCATGAGCTGTACACCAGGTTCGCTATGGGTGACATTCCTCAAGGGTATTTAGTGGGAGATGCAGGTTATGCACTAGAGCCTTGGCTTATGACACCCATGACAAGCCCACGCAACTCCACAGAACAAGGATAAAATGAGGCCCATGTTCAAACTAACAGTATCATACAATTGCAGAAAAAAAAGGTTCAGGTGTCTAGACACATCATTAGGTGCACTGCAGTATCACCCATGCACCTCTGCCAAAATAATTGCAGTATGTGCCATGTTACACAATATAATTCTCAGGAAACAGCTTCAATAAGGACACAAAAGCAGGACCACAGTTTCACTGACCACAGGCATGGCCAGCAGCAGCAACAGATACTGATAAGGAGTCTGAGGGAGAACCACCAGCTGCAGATGGTGCTGGCAGATGGAAGTGTGCTCATTATGCTCTGAATCTGGCCAAGAGAGTATAAGTCAAAGCCTAGAATCCCACACACATACATAGATGAAAACTATTGCCTGTCAAACTCCACAACCTTTACTTAACCATGTAATGGCTGTGCTCTGATAGCATCAGACAGGAGCAACCCCAAGGATACAATTGTTACCTGCAGTAACAAAATAAGAAGGCTACATAACAGAGTGCTCTCATATGGAAATATGTATTTATCCCATTTGTCTGAGGTGCACGTTTATGTCAGGTTGGTTATACCTGCATTTGACAACTATATCAAGAAACAAGAATGACGTACCTACTGCTTCCACTGCTACTCTTACAATACTAACTGAAATACAATGAGTTTCAACAATTATATAAGTAATCATTACCAAATGAGTAGAAACAAGAAATCATTACATTTTCTTCTGCAATACATATTGATAAGTCAAGCTTGTGAGTAAGCAAGCATTAGCTATCCACTGTGTGTATCAGACACATATTCAACCCTAGGTCACACAGACATGTGCAAAGGGCAGGGAGCAGTCATCATTATTTGCACAGGATAAGGTGAAGGGTGGGAGTAGGGGGGCAAGGCTGACACCAAAGAAGTGAGTGTGTGTGAGTATCTATCAAAGTATGCAGTTTGGGGCAAGTAACAACAGATGTATAGCACTCAGCAGTACTGTTTAGATAGCTTGCATATGTGTAAGGTGGTATGTGCAAGTAATTTTTTTTTTCAATGTGTGTGTGCCTGCATGAACACAATCAAGCACTGTGCTGGCACTACATCATAGCATCTCAGACAGGTGTGACACGTTTATGGTAGTCAGTTCAGCGGTGTTGCCCCTGACCAGGAGAACAACTTCTGCCAGGAGTTGCACTGCTACTTCCACAGCACTAGCTAGAAGTCTGGTTGCTTCCTGAAAGTGAGTTATATCTGCTGGATAAGCTATCCTCATGACTACATCCAGGACCACAACCCTGAGGCCTACCATCTCTGGGTATGGACACCACAATCACTGATGGAGAAGTGGAAGTAATATGTCTATGGGAGTGGGATCTTGCACGGCCATGTCTGCTAACATCAGAAGATGTAGCAGCTGTCCAGCCATTTGGATGCCCACCCTCCCCCAGCAGACATTCCATCACAGACACTACCTGATCCAGTGTGTCATTCATCCTATGCAAAGAGTCACCCACATGGTTCAGGGAGTCACGCAAGTCAGAATGTATAATGTTTAATACTTTCACTATATCTTCCATTGCCCTGATTGAACATACCTGGGCTTCCACAATGGCCCTTATACGTACATCGGGTGGCAACTAATGACATACCAGCATCAAGAGGAGGGTGGACAGAAGGCCTCCTCTAAGCACCTCTACCAACCCTCCTGTGTGGCACCTCAGCCTCATGATGGCTGCGAGGAGAAGCAATTAGCTCTGCAATTGAAGAAACCACACTACCCTGATAAACTGCATCTACCTCAACCTGTCCTATATTAGATGTCTCCACATCATGGGTATGCATAGACATACTGACTGAATCCAAAATATGTCAGTGGATGTGAGAGCCACAACCTCATTTTCAGACTGACCCTCTGCACCTGAAGGCTGTGCCTCTTCATTGCCACCATCATCACCAATACTCTGACACCAGGTGGTAAGAGTTCCACAGTATCACTTGTCAGGATCACCTGTGATAACAATCAATAAACACAACAAACAGAGAAATAGAGAATAAAATTGATCAAAACATTTTCTTTTATGAAATGTAAGTTAAACTATAATAGATGCTAAAGCAACAGAAACTTTACTCTCAGTTAGACCTGAATCTACCTTATAGATAGTAATAACAATAAACAAATGTGTGCTAATCATATGCAGGTGGTCTTGCACCCTATAATCCAGATGTCCCTGTATGTAAGGAAGGACACAGAAAGAAGGCTGGTAAGTATCACAATGCAAATGAAACAAGAAACAGAGAACAATCTAATCCCCTTTACATGTGCATATTGAGAATGTTCTCATACATGAATCTACTGACTCGACGAATCCCCCCCCCAAAAAAAAATCCTCCTCTTCTCTCTATTACTGTGTCATCTGAGTAATTTATTACTGGCTCTACATATATCAGACATATAAGATATATGCATATAAAGCTATAGCAATGACATTTGTCGTTTGTATTTTGCATACCTGGAAGTCCTGCCTGAGACACTCTTGGTCTACCATTAGCATCAACATCAAGGATTCTTTGTGACTGTCTTCTGAGCTATCTGGATCTCTAACTGTGGACAGGAATTCCTCTGTTTTGGTTAATGTTGGTTCGGTAGCAGGACCATCTCCTGTAGCCACCTGTTCCTGGACAACTGGAGCTGCCCAAAGCAGTCAGAGGTTGTGATATCACTTGTCCTGTGCTGTATCTGGGAGTATCCTCTCCCATGCCCTCAGACAGCAGTGATGCCATTGAACTCTTGCTGCCATATCCTCTCACAGGGAGATTGGTCACTTCTACCTCTCCCTAGGATAAAATCTTCATGGCTGTGTAACACCTTAGGATAATGACCTCATTTTCTGCATCACTGAATGGTGGTTTACAGTGTACAGATTTCTTTTTAGGTGCCATATCCTTGTAGGAATGAAAATGAAAACAGACATAAAATTAAATATATAATACATGCTGTTGTGTGCTTGATGGATGCATACATTCATAAATATTTGAGTTCACAGCCATCTGGCAGACAGCAATTTAAAAGCTAATTCTCCCTATGACTGCACACGAGGGCACCCCCCCAAAAAAAATAAATAACAATAGAATAACAACAATATATAACAGTTCTATAATGCAGAAAACAGGTTTGTGTAACTGTATAATACATCACAACATTAGTAATAATAATTCACAATATACAAGCAGAAATGTATAAAACTATTATAGTACTATCTCCACTACTGTGGACAGCAGCCAGGTTGATATCATAAACTTAATATATTTCTTTGTGCTAACACATGTAAAATACATTACCTTGCCACAAAGTTATACTGTTCTTATCTGCAGTAACTGTTCAAATTCCAGTAAAACTAAAACCTACAAAATATAAGTCAGGTAGCATTATGTAGCAAACTTTTTGAATGCAGTTATAACTGATATACATGGGATAAAGAAAGATAAGAAAGATAAATAAATGGTTTGTACAGGGCATTGCATTTCATCCTTAACGTTGCACTAAAAGCATTAGGTAAGAAATAGCAACATACGTTGACAATAAAGCAGTGTAAAAAGTAGATAATTCTCCAAAAGGTGTGTGTATTTAGCAGTATTAAGCTGTCTGGATCCAGTCTCCCCATTATGATATAAATGCATTAGATAAACGATTTCCATTATATAGTGTAGAGTCAGTCCTGTGAGCATTGTGAGTATGCAAATGAAGTGATAAAGCAATAATATTTCTGAATACCAAAAACTGTACTAAGTGCAGGGAAGGCAAAAATGGTGTAAGAATTTACACAATTTTATGCCCATGCCCTAACAATGCAAGGACAAGCACTCAGAAGTGTTATCTGCTAATGGCTTGTGGGTGTCAATGATTAGGAACAATCAGAGTTTCACAGTCACCTCTCTCTGATGTACATTTACTGAGTGTGTGTCAGGGAAAAGAGATGTCAAAAAGTCTGAAAGTACATTGAGTCAGGAGGCAATATACCTAACATTCAAATGCTGTTTTAATGAACCAAAGTTATCGCCTCCTACTAAAAATGTTGTGTATTTTCAAGGGAGTGAATTAAGCATTGTTGCAGATTAACATGCAATAAAATGAGATAGGATTGCTCTTAGGAAAGCATAAATAAGGCAATTAGGAACCATAAAGAAAGAAAGAAAGAAAGAAAGTAATACATCTGCAGTGTTTGCACTCTTTGTTTACTGTTATGTGAGTACATGGGTAATGCTGATAGACATTTACTAGCAAATGAGAAATACAAACTTTTGAAACTTGATTCTACTGCAATTTCAATGTGACTTGATACAATGTCACATTTTGAGTATATTTTAACACTTTTTCTCTTTGCTAATATATGTCTTTGTCTATGACAAATATGGGAAATAATCTTAAATGATTGTTGTTAATACCCTTGTTTGATTAAACATCAGGAATGTATATTTGCAATACTTGTTTTTCAAAAAGTGCCTGTTATTCCTTGATCCTTTGTGTGCTATTTGGCATTGTGGTCCATTGACTAGCAGTGGTCAGTAACAGTGAATGCCAGTTCACTGTCTAAGGTAAGAACTGACAAATTTAATTTGGACTGCCATCAACAGTGCAATTGAGATTAGCACTGGTGTGTTTCCTCAGCACTCTGGACAGTACTGAGTGAAGAAATTCAAGTTGTCACACACCTATCTCTGTGGTATAATGTGTAAATGTATTGAGCTTAGAGAAACAGTATATGTGATGCAGGGTTCAAAAGCTGTTCACAGATCATTTTGCTGAAGGAGGTAATAATAAATCTTGACACACAATTTGGTGTATGAATGTGTTGAAGTGGGAAAATCAAGATACGATCAGTATTGACTAAAAGTTATGGACAGATATGTCATTTGAAATGATGTCAATATTAATTGTGTGTGCTGGCTGAAAAATGAAAACATCTGTGCTGTTACCTGTCCTCTTTTCCATTCCCATGGCATTACCTGAAGTCCCGATATTGTGAGATATATGTGATAATACTGATGTGACAAAGAGATGTGCGAAGAGGGGAGACTGTGAAATGCTGATTGTTCCTGCAGTCAGACTAATCATTGACATCTGCAACCCATTAGCAGGTTGTTGTTCTTTCGGCTTTTCCCAGTTAGGGGTCAACACAGTGGAACTCCGGTTCGCTAATGATTGGCAGTAGATTTTTATGGTGCCGAGGTGCCAGCTCGATGCCCAACCTTCAACGAAGGCACGCCCATTCTACGCATGTCTTTAGAACGCCACTCAACCATGGGGAGGACATGCAGACTCCACACAGATGGTGCTCCAGCCGAGAATCGAACGGGAGAACCTCTTGCTGTGAGGCAACAACGCTACCACTGTACGATGCTTGTCATTGTATTGCTAGGGCATGTGCATGAAATCTTGTAATGCAGTAGTAGTTCTGATCTTTGCTAGATAACACATTTTGATTCATTTCATGTTACTTCAGCTTGTTATCCAAAATAATTTTTGTGAATGTGTTTGATGAATATTGCCTTCTGCATTTGCACGCTGGTTGACAGCATGAAATTAACTTTCACAGCTTAAGGAAAAAAGTTAAAAATTTAGTTTAGTCGGACTTATGTAGCACACACCAGCCTGGGAGCAATGCATGGTCGTCAGCACTCTGGATAGTACTCAGTGAAGAAAATACACATCTCTGGTAGATTTCTCTGTGGTGCAAGGTATAAATGCAGTGAGCTTAGAGAAAAAGAACAGTGGATGCATGGTTCAAATCCACTTAACTGATAATTTTTCAGAGGGTGGTCTGACTATATATTTAATCACATTTTGTGATAGCATTGAGTTGTTGTTTAAAAATCAGCTATTGCTAACAACATGTGAGCTGTTGTCTATCCACTTTCACATTATGTGTCATTAACTATAAGTCTGATAATGTGTTCCACAAAGTGCATTTCTGATGTTGAAGTGAGATGTGAGAAAGATGAATGTGTCACTTGAATGCATTTCTTGGTCTGGTCATTGCTACATATTCCCATTGACTAAATTTAATTTACTGTCAGCTTTTTTTCTGTATCATATATTTTTTCTAATGCCTTTTCCATTTGCTCTCCTCTCAGCACAGTGTAAACATAGTTCAGTACCTAAGGAAAAGTGAAACATTTAGTTTATGCCGCCTTACATAGTGCAAGCCAGCCTGGTTTCAGTGTCCGACCCTCAGCACCATGAATAGTAATGACTGCAGAGAATGGAATTTACAGATGTCCAGTTATGTGGCATAAGGTGTAAATGAAGTGAATTGAGAGAAATAAGGCACATGATACATTCTTAAAATCCATTTTACTGATCACATTCCAACTATTCTCAATATGTTTTTTCAAAGTTTTTTAGTCTGCGTTTTCTCTTCACTTGGCAGCATGCAAACACAGCTTACTACCTAAGGAAAAAGTGAAAAAAATGAGTTTAGGTTGCCTTATGTACATCCAATATGCTTGGTAGTGGTGTACTTTCCTCAGCACTCTGGGCAGTACTGTCTCTGTGGCACAAGGTGTAAGTGCTGCGAGTTTAGATAAAGATACAGGTGATCAAGGGTTGGAATTCAGCTATGAGATACCCTTATAAAGAGTGTCAGGATCCCATTTTTCTTAACAGTTTGATTAGGACTGTAAAAATAAAGACAAATGATAATGTTAAACATGCTGATTGCAAACAATGTATCAGTAATGCTTGCATAACTAAACCTTTCCATTCAGCATATATCATTAATGTTTCATGTACAACATCAAGCTAATGTGTATACAATTTCTTAAATATAAGAATGGTATTTCATTTAAAATTCATTTGCAAATGTATGATGCTCACAGTACGTTTGTTATAATTATCATGAGTTATCACTATCCTAACTATGCTTTTAGGACATGTCTTATGAAGTATGTATGTAACACACCCCAGCCCATATTACTTAGTTCATTCAACTGCATCCATCTGAAATAGATTTACAAACACAAATATTGACTTTTATGTAGGAATGCATTCCCAGGACTAAAATCACACACATTCAGGCCTCTCTGAAGTGTAGAAATAAGCCACAACCAGTAAAGATGAATCGTAGAACCAGAAACTGAAGACCAGCAACACGAAATAAAAGAAAAAAGATTTAATGAAAATCCAAATCACATGAAACTTCTCTAGCGCCTCGGCCACTTGCCTTTAACAGACTCTGAAGTGTATTTTCATTCATTCTGAAATTAGTATCTCTCTAATTACTGCTCATAAAAAGTTATTCTCCTGTGGCAATGCTAATTAATAACCTGTTTCTCAATGTTTGCAGGCTTTACTCCATGGGTTCAGTTCTCAGCTGGTACAATAATATTTTAACATTGTGTAAGTCCCAATATCTCATGTCACAATTCATCCTCTTTCTTCTTCCAAACTGCAATATTAAAATCCATGCCATTAAGCAGTCAATTTTTAAACACTGGAACCTATGTCAATAAGTTGAGCATCAGACATAGCAAAACTCAATGCCATGTTTCAAACATTTATTGCTATATGATATTAATAGTGCCAATGTGTCAAGGAATCCATATGCTTTCAATTGCACAGATACAGTTGGCAAGGCTGTTCATCTTTCTCTACAACCATTTACAAGTGAGATCTGAATTCTGTGCCAATTCAGACATATCTTGTTAGCTTGACTTTTTCAGATATGGCTGGTCAGGGACAGAATTAAGCTACATTTAGAGCATAGATATTGAGAAGTCCAGGATTTTTGGCACACTCCTCATGAAAAGCTTCAGCCATAGGCTGCTGCCTGGGGATTATACCAGATGTCAGTATAAGGCTGGGGCTTGGAATTGCTTAGCCAAGGTTGTCTTCAGTGCATCTGGCATTCCACTCACCGGGGAACAATGCCATCACCTCTATAGTGATCTTAAGAAGCGCAAACTGGACCTCCTAAGCTGATTGCAGGCTGAATGTAGGACTGTAGACAACCCTCAGTTGTGTAAATATACTGACCCATAAACTGTTAATGATATGCCATTTTGTTATCTAGACAACCAACACAGTTACTCATTATGCTTTGATAAAATGTATAACATTGAGTAGTGTATCATCAAACATGTAAATATAAACACAGCACACGAACAAACCAATAAACAAAAGAGAAAGAGCAACCGGCACTCAGGCAGCACAACTCTTTATTGTTTTTAGCGCTTTCGTCTGCTGTAAGCTTGACTTCCTCAGAAAACATAATCACCTAGGTCATTTCCTTTTTATACAAAAAATCACATGACTTTGTTTAATTGAACATTTAAATTAAAAATATATAATATATATATATATATAACTTCAATACAATGAAAACAATAAATCTAAAATTGTTAATGTTAAAAAAGACATCATATTAGCAGCAGAGGCAAGTAATCCTAGCCTTCAATATTAATATTTCACCACTATTATGTAAATAAACCCTAATATTGATGGTATTACTAAAAAATACACTCAGAAATAAAGGCAAATATGTAACAGTAAATTCACATATGGAAATCTGCCTTCAATTTAAGGTAACAAGAAAGACTAACAGTTTCATTCAGCCCTGGAGGGACCATTGCATTACATCTTAACTGCCACATCAATTCCCAATATTCCAAAAAGGTGTCCAAAGGACCCCCTCTACTATTATTGTTCACCTGCTCTAGAGCACTAAATTTAAAGTAGCGCCCCGGATTCCCATTAATATGTTTGAAAAGTGCATTCTTCAAATTGTTCTTACTGATGTATAAATGCTGATATACTTGCCTGTTAAAACAATTGATGGTTTTACCTATATAGAAACTCTGACATTGTTGGCAAATGGCTATATAAATTATACTTTTACTATAACAATTGAACCTTTGCTTCAGAAACACCCAACCATGGCCTTTAATAAACAAAGAATCATTTTCCATCATATGAGGACATTGATAACAGTGTCCACATTTGGCCATCTTCCCTTAATCCTTCTTGTTGCGTCCATTTCTAATAAATTTTTAAAAGATTTATCCTTCTTATAGACCACAATAGGTTGGTCACCAAGCTTATTTTTAAAATGTTCAATATCAAATAACACCCAATTCAAATTTACTATTTCTTTTATTTTACCATGTAGTGGGCTAAACGTAAGAACCATGGAGTGTGAAAAAGAGGAATTATTAACAATAATCCCATTGTCACTGTTAACATTAAGTATAGATCTTAATAAAGGGAAAAAAATTCCTCCATCTCTCTTATTGATAACCTCTTGAAAAATGGGCTCCATAAAGGACAAAGGATAGCCTCTTGCCAACAACATATTCTTAAGGGTACTTATTTCGTTAAGAAAAAGGTCATTCTCACTAACCATTCTAGCCAGCCTAACTCCTTGCCCCTTTACCAAAGATATCTTCTGATGAAGTGGATGTGCACTAGAAAAATGTAGCAAGGTACTGGAATAGGTTGGCTTCCTGTAAAATGTAGAAATAAATCTACTATTGTCACGGTCCTTAATGATAGTAATATCCATAAAATGTATAATACTATCACTAACATTAATAGTGAACTGTAAGAAAGATGTACTACTATTCAAGTAGTCAAACAATTCATATAGTGACCCCTTAGTACCTCGCCATAGCAATAAAATATCATCCAAATAATGGCCATAGAAAATAAACTGTTCAAATAGTTCTGCAGTAAATACCTTAGAGATTTCCCATTCAGCAAGGACAATGTTAGCAAATAAGGACACACATGAGCCCCCCATGGCTACCCCTATTTTTTTACTTGAAATAATGTCCTTCAAATAGGATAAAATTATTGCTCAAAATCATATCCATAACTGTCTGAAATATCAAAATTCTGGAGTGTGTAAAACCAGAATATTTACAAAGAAAATCATAGAACATATTAATTCCCTCAACATGGGGAATCACTGTGAACAAGTCACGAACATCAATTGTTGCAAATATCACTTGTTCACTATACATTCCCTGTTGGATTTTCTTGAGACAGTCCCATGAATCCTGTAGAATATGTGGAAACTGTTTTACTATTTCTTTAAGATTTATGTCTATAAACTTGGCCATAGAAAATGTTTTTGATGCCTTAGTGTCCACTATAGGCCTAAGGGGGGGATCAAAAATAGATTTATGCATCTTTGGTATTCCAAAGATCATAGGAACATGTGGATTGGCCTGCTGTAAATAATTAAATTCAGCAAGTGTTATTTGGTTGTCTAACAACAGGTCAAGTAATGTAATATCAATATGTCTGTAAGCTATATTCAGCTGATTAATGAATGTTTCCTCATAAGTTTCACTATATAAGTGTAAAAACATCTTTTGAATATAAGTCTCTTGATCCATGGCTACCAGGCCTCTCCCTTTGTCAGGTTTCATCAATCTAATTCTTTTATTTCCCATGATTTCCAATAATAAATTTTGTTCATCTTTAGTAAGATTATTGGGAAATAATATATTATTCATGAAAATTTCTCTAATCTGTGACATGCATAATCTCTCATAGATCCGCAGGATGGGGAGCAGGGGTGGATTGAAAGTACTTGTTTTTTTACACAATTCAAAAGGTCCAAAATGTATATTATTGTCAAAATATAGCCTAAGGTTAAGTTTCCTAACAAAGATCTTAAATTCTAAAAGACAATTGTCTAGTCTAGGTTTTCTTACAGGGACAAAATTCAACCCTCTCTGAAAAAGTTCCGCCCATTCAGTTGTAATATTAGCAGAACTTAGATTATAAATCCTAAAGTCACCTTTAATATTAGTGTCTGCTTGCCAACCCCATTTTCACCACTGTCCTATCCACCCCTTTTTCACACATTTAATCTGGTAAAGAAATAAATTCACACACATCACACATAGCCAGGAATGAACCATTGAAAAGGGTTCACTTTATGTCCTCAGCATTTGTGCAGAGGTTGGCATTGTACAACAAAGCTGAGTGATGGGAACGCTGTTTAACTTCTTATTGCAAAAGCTGATAATTTCATTTTAATCTGCAGCATTTCAGTTATTTTGAGCAAATATGCTTAAATCTGCTGTGCTATGTGAATACAGAGTAAAGATAGACTTAAGGCATTGCTGTTCAGCAGTTAATGTAACAGTTCTTAGGTGGCTGGATGAGATGTGTTGAGATAATTACTCTGCTTGTAGACTGGTGTTTTTGTATAGTGTCATGGGTTTGATTACAGCTGTAGGTCAATTTATTAATTCATGACATTTTATATTACTATCATATATTTAAGTCCAAATGTCTGTATTTATCTCCATATCCAACATTTCATTAACAAACCATTTGAATAGTGCAGAAAGACATCATTTGCAAAAACATTGCAGCACCAACGAGAAAGTTATTAAGCCAACCTTATCCTGCTCATGTGTTCATGCTTGTTTCACTCACTTACCCGTTATTTCTCCCTATAGCAAGCATTTCATTCTATAGAGCATGCACATTTAAGCAATAACCGATGATGTGGTGTGGTATATTGAAGATTTACCCATGGTTGGTGAGGTTTAATCATGAGGGCGCAGCCCAAGTGATTAAATAAAGCTAATCATGAGTAAATTTCAATATACCACAACCACTGAGTTGGTTATTGCTATTATACAATGACATTATTTAAGAAAAAAATACTTACTTTTCTAAAATAATGTCTTTGTATAATGGTGCATTACTGTTCTTCTGCCATTGGTGGTATACTGCTTCCTTGTGCTGATGTACTGAGCATGCGTATGGGACTTGCGTCCCATGCATACCGAGTACATCAATGCTTTGAAACGCAAGCAACAGAGAAAAGAAAGTCTCCATTGCTCCATTTTTTTTCTTTTCTTTTTTTTTATTTATTAAAAAAAAAAAAAAAAAGGTTTTGGACACTTTATACCAACGGAAAAAAAATCCGGGCGACTGTACCTTTTTCCGTTGGTATATTGTAGGATTTACAACCGGCACTCTGGCCATTTAGCATGCACATTTTGGAATATTAATGGGGGTCATTGTATAATAATGATGATTTAATAAGTAAGAGTAATACACCATACAGATGTTCCTACATGTCCCACAAAACATATTGTTGCTATTCGTTTCTGCATCTGTCTTTTTCCCTGTTCACCACATCTGCTTCAGTAAGTTGCCACTGTGCTTTAGTTATGTTATTTATAGTTATGTTATTTAAATGTTGTGAAGTAGTAATTCCTTTGTGGCATGATGAGATAACGCTCACTTATATAAACAAGTTTTTCACTAATTTCCAGAGTTCTAATCCATACATTAGCTAAATGATGCTGTTTTTGGTACACTATTTTGTGTACCTGTTGGCTACATTTTGTTATGAGCCACCATTATCCTTCTTCTGTCATAAGCTACTTTGTTCTGCCTGCTTATCAACCTGCTGATGTATTTCCTCCCTTCTGTATCATTTTTCTTCCTCCTCTGTATTTGTCAATGTCTGGCATGGCCAACAAATGCAAATAAGGCTAATGGACGTATGCAGCTTATGGCAATATATTGTAATTTTATTGCCTTTGGCTACATTACTCTGTTGCACTTTGTGCTGCTGTGCTTACCTATGTTTATTCAGTTTAATGTACTTTTCAACAATCTGAAGTGTTGGATATACAAATTGCAGTGGCCAGTAGGGTAATGAAGATGGATACATGCATTCACATTTGCTGAAATCTGCTGTTAAATGTCCTTAACACACCATTATCCTGCTGCTATATTAAAGTGCCTTGTCCGTATTGTGAAACCTGTCTTGAACAGATCTTTGCATGAACATTTGGCACAGAGCAAAACAGACTACTGCTAATTCCTATTCTAAGTTCAACACTTCAGTATATAATTATGGATGCACTAATACTTGCCATCAGCAGTCCAATTCAGCTTGCCAGCAATGTGCTCAAAGAGTAAAATAAAAAAAAGAAAATCAAATAATTATTGTTTTAGGTTGCACAATGTTTGTATGTCAGTATTAGTTTTGTCAACAGGTTATCTTGATTTCAGAGTGATGTTGACTCATTTAACTCACACAGTTAATGTACTCTGCTCTGCAATGCTTACACTTGCAACTGTGTTGCAATTATGGTTGACCTATTCACACATAATCCATCACTGTGTTTCTGCAGTTCAATGTTTTTGTAAGAATTGTTTATCTTATCAATGCACATTGTGTAAGTATGAGACAAGACAAGTGTACAATCATCCTGGAATGAAGTGACAGGAAAGGTTGATTGATAATCCAGTGTTTTACAACTGTGAATTTCTTTGGCATCCCATACTGAGAAACAGGTACATGTCCCAGGTCTATATCAGAACACCGAAAGTTCACATTTTTGAATGTTCTTACATTGACCCCTAATCAGCGAATGCTGACAACATTGAACATTCAGAACAGCAAATTTTTTCCTAGGGTTGCTGTTCCAAAAGACATACACACAACACAAACACACCAAACAAACAGCAATCCACACACATACACCAAAAATCTTACAGCTAACCCTAAACTAAAATGTACAAACACCACTAACTATCCACTTACCTTAACCCAAACCCTAACCCTAAGGTCCGTCACTATTGCACACTCATCTCACCCGCACCCTAACCCTAACTCACCTAACCCGCCATAACCCTCACGTCCACACAATCGGAAACATACCTCCCTCGCACCCTAACCACGCCCAATCGCACACTTACCTGAACCCGACCTGTAACTTTCCACCACAGTGCTGAAAATAGCAAAACGACAGAAATGGACAACCGAATTCTTTCCCTAGGAAACAATTCAGTTATCTGTCATTTTGCTATTTTCAACATTCGCTGAATAGGGGTCGATGTAAGAACATTCAAAAGTATGTACTTTTGGTGTTCTGATATAGATCCACATGTCCCTCATAGTAACAAAATGTACTTGAAAGACAGTATCTATGTTGTAGTAGATAAGTATGTAATTATTTAGGACTATCACAGTTCTGTTACGTTGTAACAGAACTGTGATAGTCCTAAATAATTACACACTTATCTACTTTATGTTACATTGTACCCACGGTAGTGGTGCTGCGGTAGCGTTGTCACCTCACAGCAAGACATTGTCGCGTTCGATTCTCAGCTAGAGCGTCTTCTGTGTGGAGGCATGCGTGAATGTACGTGCCTTCGTTGAAGGTTGTGCATCAGGGCTGGTAACTTGGCACGTAAAAATCCACTACCAAACATTAGCAGACCGGAGTTCCGCTGTGGCAACCCCTAAGCGGGATAAGCCGAAAGACATAACAACAACAGTTCTGTTGCATTGTGCTGTTCACACATATATATTTGTTCTAAAACCTACGATACACAGTACCATCTGTTCCAAACAGTGGATTTTCAACAAGTACAAATGTGCTTTTTCACATCCTTAAATTCTGATTTCTGTGCACTTGTGACTAATACTGTGCTCTCTAGATTGTGTAACTAGAGAGGTAGGAGGTTCAGAGATTAGTACTAGGCTATCTGCTCTTGTGGACAATTTTAAGCATAGCCAATTACCCCATGTGAGAATCAAACCCTGCACCTTCTGTTTGTAAGGTAAACACTTTAACCATTATGCCAACCTCCCACCTGCTCATCTTGTGAAATGCATGTGTGTGTGTTTGTGTAATGCTTGGTTATTGTATCCACTTCTCATGAGGAGAATACATTTAACTTTGCACACAGCTGATTGTGTAACTAGGTAGGTAGGAGGTTTGATGCTCAACAAGGCAAACGTGTGTGTGTGTGTGTGTGTGTGTGTGTGTGTGTGTGTGTGTGTGTGTGTGTGTGTGTGTGTGTGTGTGTGTGTGTGTGCATGCTTGTGTAACACTTGATGCTGTATCTACTTCATGTGAGGAAAATGCATTTAACTTTGCACACAGCTCCCTTATTGCATTTTTGCAGAAACATCCTCTTTGCAACACACTGATGCGGTCATCCTGTTAAAAGTGCACTCTTTCCCCTGAAAAGTAAGCCTTCACCTGCGGTGCTTACAACTAATACTGTCCTCTGTAGATAGTGTGACTAGATAGATTGTGTGTGTGTGTATGTGTATGTGCTTGTGTGTGTGTGTGTGTGTGTGTGTGTGTGTGTGTGTGTGTGTGTGTGTGTGTGTGCGCGCATGTGTGTAACTCTTAGTGCTGTATCCACTTTCTGTGAGGAGAATGCATTCAACTTTACACACAGCTCCTTTATCCCACTTTTTACAGAAACATCCTTTCTGCAACACGCTGATGAGTTCATCCTGTCAAAAGTGCACTCTGTCCTCTTAAGAGTCAGACTTCTCTTGTGTGGCACTTGTGACTACTTTGTTTTCGATTGTGTAACTGGACAGGTGGGAGGTTTGATGCTCAATGTGAGAACTTGCGCATGTGTGTGTGTGTGTGTGTGTGTGTGTGTGTGTGTGTGTGTGTCAGTGTGTGTAATGCTTTCTGATGTATCCATGTTCATGATGGGAATTCATTTCACTTTATGCACAGCTCCCTTATTGCACTTTTTACAGAAACATTCTCTCTACAATACAATGATGAGGTCATCCTAACAAAAGTGCATACTCTTTGCTTAAGAGTCAGACTTCTCCTGTGACACTTGCAACTAATACTGTGCTTTATAGAGTGTGTAACTAGATAAGTAGGAGGTTCTTTGCTCAATGTTGTGAACTTGTGTGTGTATGTGTGTGTGAGGGGGGTATAGATACAGGTGAGCACTTCCTCCAACACAGCTGTGCTCAATCAACTTCTAGTCTGGAGAAACATTTTAAAATGCTAGATGACTCCACCATCCACTTATTTTACCTTTCATAAGCAACACAGCTACCTCAATCAACTTCTAGTTTGAAGAAATGTTTTAAACTGTGAAATGACCCCACCATACCCTTATCCCACCTTTCACAACCATATCTTATGTGCAACACGCTGATGAGGTCATTCTTCCTAAAGTGCACTCTCACACTTTAAAAAGCAGACTTCTCCTGTGGTGCTTATGTTTCTTACACTGTTCTTTAGAATGTGTGAATAGACAGGTAGGAGGTTTGAATACAGCAGTGATTATTTTTGCAACTGTAAATGAATTCAGCATTTGTTTACAGACATTTGCAGCGACATTTACAACTCCAGACAGTTGTACAATTCATTTTACCACAGATATCTCCTTGACAATACACTGCTGATGTCATCCTTTCATAAATGCTGTATGCTTCTCTTCTATTCAGTATTCTCCTGTGATTCTGACTGCTGATAATGTACTGTATAGATTGAGTAACCAGATAAGTAGATGGTTTGAGTCCCTCTTGCTAAGTAGTGTAATTGTGATTACTGTCATTTACAGATGGCTAGTTCACAACCACTTTTATGTATACTTATGTTTATGAGATAGATTTACAGTGGCACAGTGTTACAATCACAAATCCTAGTATCCAGGGAAATAACTTTCTGGCAATACAATGATTATATAATGCTACCATAACTGCAATATATCATAGCTGTAGTGCAAATTCTCCTGTGTTTCCTTACATATCATATGTAGTAAGTGTTATCCTCTGGCATGAGGGAATGACATGACATTCTGTACGTTGTTACCTTACTACAGCAGTTACAGGCACACATATCCCTCACAGCAATAACATGATGTAATGCCTTGACATACTGACATATCTCACACTTACAGTGGTACTTCTGCCATGTCACATTCATTCATCTTGTACAATATCATGTATTTTCTGTTGTCAAATGCTCAGGTGTTCAACATCCAACTTTCAGTGACTGTTGCATTGTGTGACCTTATACTCTAATGAATGAATTGCACTTACCACAGTCATAATGTGTACATTCACAGTGGGAGAGGCCTCCACCAGCCATTTTATCTCAAAGAAATTGTTTACCACTCATGCCTATGATATAATAAATTAGCACAGGTGGAGTGCTACAGTTGAGTTAAGAGTTCCACTGTGGTGCTTTTGGTTTATCCATGTATCTTTAGTCGGTAGAGTCCCATAGCTTGCTATTCATTTCCTGAAAAGGGCAAGATTATATGAATGTACTATTATTACACAAACACCATTGTGTGTAATTATTTGTATCCATCGCATGTTGATCAATGATATATTATCACAGGTTGTGATTGCATGGCAGTGAAATGGTTATTTGAGGCATGCTGTGCTGTGAGTTCTGTGGAATACTGGCATGTATAGCACACCTACACAGATAGAATGTTGTTCATTTCTGGGACAGTGTGTTTACTACACAATGAAAATTGCTTCCTTGGCAAAGAAACATTCATATCATAGTGCTCACTGTTCTGTGGACAGTAACATATATAGCTTCTTTTCAGCATTCTGACTAAATCAGATTGTTCATATTATATTCATAAATCCTTTCTTACTGCACATATTCATTTCAATTTCTTGTGACAGACTACATTGCTATCTCTTGTGGCTCATGCAATCAATACAGAGGTCTACAGAGTGTCTACAGAGTGTCTAGTATTATAGGCAGAGGTTTGAATCTGATGATATCTATCTGTTGGACAATTGTGTTCGACAACAATGGCTTGCAAACAGTCAATAGTTATGACACAGTCAGACGGTCAGCTTTTTCAGGTTACTGTCTTACAAGGTAAAGTGCCCATACCCCTTATGATAGGAAAGTGCTGGCAACCATTTAAGGATGTTCTTCATGATACAACTGATATGCTTATTTCTGTGGCATCCATGATCAGTAT
Organism: Protopterus annectens; assembly: GCF_019279795.1. Classification (NCBI taxonomy): domain Eukaryota; kingdom Metazoa; phylum Chordata; order Ceratodontiformes; family Protopteridae; genus Protopterus; species Protopterus annectens. The sequence continues at coordinate 981,126,808 of NC_056725.1, read as the reverse complement.
TTATTTCTCTGATATCTGTCCTGACACATTTTCAAAAATGACATGATGGAAATGCTTATAATGTCATTCATTGCTCACAGGCATTACTTTTTTTCTAGAATAATTCTGTTCTGTATTGCATGACTTCATCCAGATATTTATTATTACAATTGTTTGTGTCACACTGTACAGCTTAATGGCAGATGAGAGTTTCCATAAAACGTTTCTTACTGTATGGCATGCTGCCAGGTCATCAGAAATTTTGATGCTGTTGAACTGATGTTATGCTACTGTTCTCTGTAATTAATGTTAGCATTTCCAGTGTAATGATTTCTGCGATGTCTGTAAATTAGCAGTGGAAAACATGAATTCATAAAATGTCATCTGATCTGTGTTGCCATTTATCAGTTATGAATGTTGAGTGTTATTATATTATCATTTACTATATACATGACTATACAACAGTTGCTTGTCTAGTACACATTTATAGGTGATAAACCTCTTTCCTATGGATGCCACTGACATTTATTTGCAAAAACATGTCCACTTCTGATGTACCTGACATTAGGCATAAGGTCCATTTGTTCTTGTGTACACATGCTGAGTTGAAGACTAGAGCAGTGGTGTTGGCTTGCACACATAAATTCCCTGTATATACATTTCATATGCAATAAAGGCAGTCTATACATCTATGCATTTATCCCATAATGAATCACCTGTCCCTGCTATTATCTGAACTCAGCATGTTATTAATATGTATAGCACATGTTAACTCCCCTTTGTTACGTTGCAGCTTCATATCCCTATCACATTCTTTGTTAGCATGTTCATTTCTATATCTGTGCATAACTCAGGTATTGCCATTGACATTAATTATCATTATGTCAGTATGGCAGGATTTGCTTTTTGAAACATTTATTTGACACTTCAGCACATTTGCCTGCAGTATACGAGTACACTTTACCCATTTCCCATCCCCTCTTAATTAATTATGCAGTGCAACCATTATTATCTGTGTAAAATTCCCCATTTCACTTCTCCTCTTTCAGAATTCTTTCATTGTATTAGCCATTACTATTTTTGGGTCAATGTGCATTCTCGTATATTAGGTTTGACCACAGGGAAGCCATTTTGTTTACATTCTGTGCTAGTACTTGCAAGCACCTTGCCATGACCACAAACACTGTTGCTGGTGGAAAAGGTGCTTGCAAAGGTGTAGGCATGATGAGCAGTATGCATGTTCAATTACCACTGCCGCTCATCACCTTAACAGGCTTAAATTTTATAGGCTTAGTGCGAAGCCTACACAACTGTTAATGGATCCCAGAGAATATTCATCTTACTACAGAAACCCAGTAAACTGACTTGTGGCTAATGATAGGACTCATTTCCATTATTTTACTGCAATGGAATGAATTTCTTATAGTCTGTCAGCATGAATTCTTTTAGATTTCATGGTAATAGACTAGTAGTTTTTGACAAGAAGGTTGTGTGATGTAAATTTAAAAATGATTGTTCATTGCAGTTAAACACTCTAGTTTGTAAATATACAATGAACCAATTTTATTTCTTTAAACACAAAGTAATTCCACCCAGACTTTCAACTGTAAATAGTGGTCAGGGAAGTACAGCAAGACAAATAAAATACTTTTAATAAATCACATTCAAATAAGTGCTTTCATCTCTGAACATCACTCACAAAAAGGTTATAAGATTTCACCAGAGACAAAAGCACTATCATAATGATTTAAAGATGTGAAATATTGGTATAATATATAATAATGCATTATGTGCACATAGTTACAATGGAAAACTAATCTAAAGAGATTCTATCCCAGTCTTAGTGAAGTCGTTCTTTGATTTAGACTTCTTTATGGGTAAAATAGTTAATTTAGTAATCTAGACTAGACTAGCATATTGGATATCCTTGCTAGCATGGGATTTTCTGGGTATTGCTAAGATAGTTGGATTTGAAATGTTTTATCATTTTTTTCAGTAATAAGTTATTTCAGGTGTTATAGAAGCACCTGAGTCCTAAGTGTTCAAGGAAGTCTCAAAGCTATCTTATAGCTCAGATGGGCTGCCACTCAAGTTCATACTATGATATGATTTCAGGCAAGTAGCTGCAGCTTACCCAAACAGATTATTTGGGTTTGAGTGAGATATGTACAGGCATGATGAAGGAGTGGGAGGTGGTGAGGTGTAAAATAGGGCAGGAAGGTAGTTTTAGGTTTAAGAAGCAGGAGGGGGGATTTTAGGTTTAGGGAGTAGTTGGAGGATTTTAGGTTTAAAGAAAGGGATAGGAGTTTTAGGGTTAGGAATCAAGAAGGGAGTCAAGGGATTAGGGACTGGGAGGGGGATTTTAGGTTTAATTAGAGGGAAGGAAGTTTTAAGGTTAGGGAATGAAAAAAAAAGTGTTTTAGGATTAGTGTTAGCGTTTTGGTAGGGCTATACAGTTTTGCAGGATAGGGCATTGGGAGGGCTAAGTATTTACAGGAGACCAAGATTATGGGAGTCAGATCACTTACCTTTTTGAGCAAGTGACAGCGAGCATGTGTGACACAAGCAAATAGCATGCAAGCACTGTTAGTAGACACAGTTGTTAGGATGAAGAAACAATATCACACAATTCATGATAAACAGAGTAGCAAGAGTGAAATTTTGGAATGATTCAGCTGACAGAATTAATGGATCAGATAAATTAACAGCTACACTAAGTGCAGCTATCATGTACACTCACACTATAGCACGCTATTTTGTATTCATTAAATGGCTCTACACTTAGTATAGATCCACCAAACAAAGGTAAACAGCAGAATATGCTAATGAAAGCATAAGTAGCCAATTTACATGCTAATTAACCAATCAGACAAGGTGGAGCTATTCATCAAGCAATAAAGCAATTGTGCACACACAATTGAGCCATTTGCCCTGAAAGCCAAGACTCGTTAGATTAGAGCCATGATTATACCTAGAAAAAAAAAACATCTCTGCCTGACATACAAGGCCATGTCCAACCCAGAATTGATGGACATGTTCCACCTAAAAAAAAAAACAAATCTCGGAGAGCCACACGCTCTAGAGATATAAACCTCACCACAATGATAAATAGGACATGCTGGGGGGATAGATTCCTATCTTTTCCTATTCCTATCATGCTTTGGAACAGGATTCCAGTATACATCAGGCAGAGCCCCTCACTAACACTCTTCAAGAGAAACCTTGATGGGTGGATGGGAAACAGACAGAGGCACAGGGAACTAATCTAAGGGGGTGGTGAAAGCCAACACATTCTGGCTAGGCTTATAAATGCCCTTGGGCAGATAGCCTAGTACTCACCTATGAAACTATGAACCTATGTTAGCATTTGCTGCTGCCATTAGAAAGTTGTATGTGCACCTAGCTTTAATTAAAGTTGCTGCTCTTGCTAGACCTCTGCCAAGAATAAAATGGCTTTTATATCCTGTTTAACTTAGTATAGCTGCATGACACAGGAAATTGTACAACAAAACTAGGGTAGACAGGAAAAAGGCATAGTAAACATGCAACCGCTTCTGCCCTCATATGAAGCCCAAGGTAAGTGTGGAACCTGTTTGAAAAAAAAAAAAGAAAAAAAAGAGCTAACTGCTTAGTTCTAAATGCAAGTAGTTATATGTTCCTAAGGTGAGATATCTATCCTGTGTACAGTAATGTCTATAATACTGTATGACTGTGATGTCTGCAACATCCACCTATGGACTTTGCACAATAATATGCATCAAGCATATTACTGTCCCACTCATATATGGACCCATACCTACATTAAAATGTGCAAAGGGTAGTGCACAGTCATCTTTCATTGACAAAGAGTGGGGGTGGGTGGACGGTACACGAGGGCAAGCATAACAGAAGAAGTGAGTGCAAATTATTGAATTATATTACCTACTTGAAAGTTCTGCAATATATTTAGTGTTGTTATTCTCTGTGTCAGAACCAACATCAACATGCAAAATAAGTAAAAAATAAAAGCTCCATATTAGTACACACAAATAAATACAACCCCCCCCCACAAAGTAAAGGAAATGAAAAGCAAGTTTACAGATCATGGAAGGAGGACAACAGCTGTGTAACTGAACAGTACGTTGCAGCATTAACCAAAGTAATGTACACTTTTTCAGTGCAAATGGGTAAAAATATTCTTGGATGTCCACTTGTGTGGAGGGCTGGCAGTTATATATCACAGGCTTAACACATTTGTGGGCTACAAACTTCAAACTCTTGACCTTGATAGAAAGTGGTACAACACTCTTCTGCAATAACTTGCCAGATTGGCATAGAAAATATTCCATAATGTCATGTTGTATTCTTCACACATTTTTGTAATGTAACAAATAACATATATATAATCCTATACCATAGACTCTTACCTCTGTGAACGTCACTCATCTAGCCAGCAACAATTGGGGAAACTGGGGATAAATATGGCTAGGCTTGTAAGGGATCTAGGGCCGTTAGCCTGGTAACCTTCTATGAACCTATGAACCAGTAAGGAACAAACAATGCATACACTAAGCTACGGGTGTATTGTGAAATGCAATCCATCACTAAGGTTGAAATACTGAAATTTTTAAAAAACAGCAACTTACCTTTGCAACAAGTTAGTCGTGACACTAGAAACATGTTTTGTAAGCAATTAGCAGCATGCAGATCTCTGGACAAACAGTGTCCCCGCCACAATACACATTTCTTGCCTACATCACTACCTTGATATAGTGCAGATTCAGCCCTATCAGCACTGTAAATATCCAAATGAAGTGTGAACTCATTAACATTCATGAATTGCTAAATCAGTACCAAGTGCAGATAATGTAAACATGGTGTTAAGACCTACCTGAATGCTGCACATGCGCTACCACTGCAAGGACAAGCATTGAGAAGTGCTACCTGCTAAGTGCTTGTAAGTTTTAACTATTACTTTGACTGCATTGTAGATCAGGGTGTGTCAGGGAGACGGTACTAATAAGAAATTGTGCGACTGCCATTGTCTGACTTAGGAGAGGAACATTCCTGACATTGATATGAATCATTTATGACAAAACAGTGTCTGCGATTCTAAGAAAAACTGCTCATTAAAACATATCAATTACAAGGCAAAGTATATAGCAGTCTAAAAAAAGAGCAGTTGTTAAGGGGCAGTTTGTTAGAGCTGCTCGGATGGTGTCTAGTTTCGACTCTTTCTTGGATGAATGTGAACGGTTGAAAGATATTTTCTTAAAAGAGAATATCCATTGGACTTAATCAACAACTTAATGTTGGAAGTAGTTAATAAGAGAGAGAGAGGGTTTTATCATGCTATACTGAATTCGGAGATGGTGCACTCTGGCAATGAAGGGAACAGGCATATGGTTTTAAATTTGAATGTTGGATCTGTTAATACGGACAGCAATGTTAATGTGAATGCTATGACACCTGTTGAACAAGTGCAAGCAAACGGAAAGTTTCATTCAGCTTTTATCACTTCTTATAATCTTGATAGTAAAAAAAACTTTTAGGATTTTGGATAAAAATTGGATAATTTTGACCTCAAGTAATGACATTATACAATGCATAAGTGAGAAGCCTATTGTGGTATATAGAAAGGGACAAACCTTAAAGAACATCTTTGAAAGGAGTTACCAGATTTGGAATGTGGGCCATATGAAGAAGTGTGGGGCATGCAATTATTGCCAATATATTAAGGAAGGGTCAGAATTTAACATAAATGGTATAAAGGTCTCTTTACAAAAAAAAGTGCAGCTGTTACACTGAGAAGGTGGTTTATTGTGCTTTCTGTTCCAAATGTGCTTGTTTTTATATTAGAAAGACAGAAAGGAAACTTAAAAAATGTATTTATGAGCATTTGATGGATATCAGACTGCAAAAAGAAACCAATGCCCTTGCAAAACATTGTATGGAATGGCCCGGACTTTAAATTCACTGTTATTGAAGTTATTGAACTAGAACCCAAGAGGTGGACCTTGGACTTTATATTTGGAGAGAAGTGAGACCTTATGGCAGTTGAGAATGAATGCAACTCAATGGCCAGGCTTAAATGAATCTGTTGCAATTACTTGCTTTTTAAGATTAAAAGTTTTAGACAGATGATGCTTTTAAAGAAATGTTCTTGTAATTTTTATTAGTTGAAACATATGCATTATTTTTATGTCTTATATGTATACATTGGTGAATTTTATACTGTATCTATTATGTATTTATACATGTATTTATACTATAATACACTGGGGTCATTTGTGGTATACAACATATAGGAAATGTTGAGTTTTTATTAGATTTTTTAATAATGTATTTTTTAGTTATGTATTTATATGTATTATAGTGGGTAATATTTAGGATGGTGAATGTTTTGTGTGTGGTTATTTGACATTATTAGATGTAAATTGTAGGAATAGTCATTGCTCATGAATTATTCATGAACCCTGGATATTGATTGGTTCAGTAATTAACTTTGTATTATAAATTTACTAGCAGTTGGGGCATGCTCTGTCTTGATAAAGTCTCCAAATGGTTGGAGACGAAAGCGCTTGGTTTACTGGACGTATCTGATTTATATTTATTTGTTAAATTAAAGCTCTCTGTTTTTAAGCACTTCTTAGTTGCTTATTTGGAATTTTTATCTTTCTTCATCTCGTTGCAACCAAGGCCATTTTTTTGAATTGTGTAATTATTAGTTGTATTGAGGAGGTCTGAATACATAGTTACACTAATTTTTAGATCACTGTGTTGTTGTGTAAAACTCAAATATTCCCAGTGTTGCTAACAGCATGTGAGCTGTTGTCTGTCCACTTTCATATTATTTGTCATTAACAACAAGTCTGATAATGTGTTCCACAAAGTACATTTTTGATATTGCAAGGAGATGTGAGAAGGATGAATGTGTCACTTGAATGTATGTCTGGTCATTGCTAGATACATCCACTGACTGTATTAATTTTATGGTCAGAATTTTTCCAACTTATGTTTTTAGAATGTCTTTTGCATTTGCACTCCGCTGAGCAGCACACGAACACGGTTCACTGCCTAAGGAAAAAAGTGACATTTTTAACTAAGGGTGCCTTCTGTAGCAGAAATAAGCATGGCAGCAGTGCTTAGGCCACTCTGGCTAGCACTCAGTGAATAAATTCATCCTGTCAGGTTACTTTCTCTGTGGCACAAGGTTAAGTGCAGTGATCCTAAGGACCAAAGACAGTTGCTGCAGGGTTTGAATCCAGTTGATAAATGCTTTTACAGAGGAGGTCAGAATGCCATTTGTCACCACATTTTGTTCAGGAATGCCACTGTAAATGCACCTCATTATCATGACTCTGTTTATTGCAAGAAATGTGTTATTACTGCTTGCTATACAACCCCATTATAATGTATTTAAATTATGTAAAACATGATAATGATGATATTTGATGCAGAATGCACATATAGAGGTATAATGTCCACAATATTTTTGTTATAATAATTGATTTATCACATATCGTAAGCATGTGTGCTTATAATGGTATGTGTTATAAAGTATGTATGTAACTGAGCCCACCATATCTTACTCAGGTCATGCAACTGCAATTTACTATGAAAATGTGAATATGCAGTTTGACAAAAAATAGGTTGGTTGAACATGTGTTGTGCTAAAGCCCATAATGTCGAAATGAAAGTGTACGACTTCATATTAACAAAAGTGAGTACATATTCACTAATATAAAGTCAATGGCCTGAACTGTGATTGTGATACAGTGCGGGTCAGGAAATGTTTCCCTTTCCTCACTGTACTGCAATCTCACAGCTGGTATATATGATATGCAGGGGGTATGGGGGGTGCATGGGGGCTTTGCTCTCTTGCAAAAACATTACCAGTAACATGGACTTTCGATATTGGAACTTCCAGTGTTCAACTGTCGATTGCCATGGTTACTATTTCTGACATTTTTGGTAATTCGTTATTACCAAGTTTGCATAAATATTTTGATAATTTTGTAAGAAACTGTTTCCAGTTTCAACATTTTGATAATTAACCTTCACAAACACCAACACTTGAGTATAATGCTCCCTTTTGTATGTATCTCACCAGACACTTGCAATAGCTGAAGAAACCACAGAGGCTTCTCACCAAAAAAAATACAGGGTACACAAAACGAGTCCTACGAGGAAAGACTGAAAGCCCTGTCACTGTATTCTGTCTTCTACAGGCTGTTGAGGGGTGACCTGTGCTTGACTTTTGGGCAGTCTCTGACCTGGCCCTGATGGAAATGCTGCACATTTGTAAATAAAACTACATGAGGGTCATTCTCTCCGTGCATTTTAATAGGACCTCCAGTGTGAATAATTCATGCTGGAGAGATCGATACATCTCCCAGAAACTACCCCTTCTCTGGAACAAGCTTCCCATTCATGTGAAGCAGATCCCCTCCCTGACCCTCTTCAAACACAACCTAGATCAATGGATGGGTGAATATTAATTCACTCCTGGGGTGGCAACCATATCTCTCATGGACAGAGGCAGTTGGAGTTAATTACCATAGACTCATACCTCTGTGAACTTATCTCACCTAACTATGAACAACTGGGGCAACTCGGCATAAATATGTCTAGGATTGTAAGAGCTCTTGGGCTGTTAGCCTAGTAACCTCCTATGAACACAAACAATGCCTTTCACATAGAAATGCAGTCCCATGACAAAATAAAGTTACAGACATACAGACATACAGGCATATTTTCATTATTTGACATTCAGTCTTACATTACTATATTTCATATTATCATCTTAGCAAGTAAGTTCTCCTGTGACAGTGGCAGTTAATCAGAAAAGTTTAACATTTCATCCTTTTTCTCTCTTGGGATCACTTCCCAGATGGTTCTACTCAATCCTATTTTATTTATTTACTCGGATAGTCTGACTTGGACAATTCCCATTTTCAGTGGAGGCTTGGAAAAAAATGCTCCAGATGCATCCTTTTGGAACGAGGGAGTAAACCAGAACACTTGGAGGAAACTCACACAAATGCAGCGAGCACGTGCAGACTCCACACAGAAGGCACCCCAGCTGAGAAACAAACCAGAGAATCCCTTGCTGTGAGGTGACAGCTCTAACTGCTGCACCACTGGTCCACCCATGTTATCAGTGTCTAACCCCAATATGCCTTTATGTCAGAAGTCAAACCATTTTCTTCTAATCAGCCATGATCATACTGTATATCTGCACTCCAATGGTTACACTTGCAGCTGTGTTAATATTTATTAACCTGCTCACACATAATCCATCACTTTTATTCTGTAGTGCACTGTCCTATTTAGGAAGGGTCTGTATTGTCAATACACATTATGCAAGCATGAAACAAGTCAAATGTGCAATCATCCCTGAATGAAGTTGCAGGAATGTTTGATTGCTAATCAACAGGTACATGCCCCTCAGTAAAGCAATGTACATGAAGGACAGTATATAAATCTTAGCAGAGAAGTATGTAATTATATGGGACAATCACAGTGCTGTTACATTGTCCTGTCCACACATATGCATTTGTCCCAAAACCTGTGATGCACAGTACTAGTTGTTCTAAACAGTGAATTTTGACTAATTGCAAATGTGCTTTTTCATATCATTAAATGCAGACTTCTCCTGTGGTGTTTATGACTAATACTGTGCTCTCTAGATTGTGTAACTAGCTAGGTAGAAAGTTCAGTTCTCACCATGGGTATGTATCAGGGAGTATAGTGAGCGATACATAACACTTCAGCGTCACATGTGCTGTGTCCACTTCCAATGAGGAAAATATATTTAAGTTTGCACACAGCTCCCTCTGCATTTTATTCCACTTTTAACAGAAACATTCTCTTTGTAGCACACTGATGAGGTCATACCATCAAAAGTGTGCTCTCTGTCCTTAACAGTCAGACTTCTTCTGTATGTGGTGAACATGAATAACACTGTACTGCGTAGGTTGTGTAACTAGATAGGTAGGTTAAGTTATCACTGTGGGGAACTTCTGTTTGTGACTGTAATATCAGTTACATATAACTTTCTGAACACACATGCTGTATTAATTTTTATTCCTGGAAAAAATTTAATCTGGGTGAGTCTTCCACCATCCTCTTATCCCTGGTATACCACAAATATGTTCTGTGCAACATAGTGATAAGGTTATCCTGTCAGATGTGCACTCAGTCACCATAAGAGTTAGATTTTTCCTGTGGTGCTTGCAGCTAATACCATGTTCTGTAGATTGTATAACTGGATGGGTAGGTTGTTCATATTAGACAGTGGTGAAATTGGGTGTCTGTGTAGTTCTGCTGTCATGGAAGTAAACCTTCAACAATAGATGTGCGGTATCTACTTTCACTCAGGAGAAAACATTTTCTTTAGACACAGCTCCCTCTGCAGTTTATCCCATTTTAACACAGACTTCTTATCTGCAACACAGTAATGAGGCCATCCTGACAAAGTGCACTCTTTCCCCTTAAGAGTCTGACTTGTCCTGTGGCACTTGTGATTAATACTGTGCTATCCAGATTGTGTAACTAAATAAATAGTAGGTTCAAATCTCAAAGTGGGGAACTTGTGTGGTGGCTTCAATGTCATTTACATATATTTTCCTGAAGAGTTGTGCTGTGTCAACTTCAACTCAGCAGAGGATTTTAACATGGGAGAGGATGCCCCATCCCCTTATCCCATTTTTACCACAAACATCTTCTTCCAATCCCCCAATAAGGTCAAAATTGTACACTGTGCCCTTGCAACTCACAGTTCTCCTGTGGCACTTGCAAATATTTCTGTGTTGTATAATTTGTGTAAGTAGGCAGGGAGTTCAAATCCTACATTGGGTAAATAATGTCAGTGTGTACACTATCACGTACAATTGTATCCATGACAAAACCCCTTATGTAAAATTCCACTTAGGTGACATGTTTTCCCTGACAGAGGATTACCCTATAGATTTGTATTACCCTGGGCAATAAACATTTTTGGAAACACAATGCTTACATCATGCTCTCAGAAAGGAACCACATCAAATTGGTCATATGAATTACCCTCTGGTGATGGCTGTTGATAATGTGCTTTCTAGAATGTGTAAGTACAGAGGGAGAAGGTTTGAATCGAGCAATGATGGACTGTTGTCAGTGGCGGTTTGTCTGTCATGCTGTGTAGAGAGGGCTTGTAATGAATGTGGTATGTGTAGCTGTGTAGTGTTATTGTGCACTTAAGCAACCTTCATGCATTTTTAGAAGAACAACAATTAATAAAAGAATGGTGATGTCATCCATTCAAATGTACATGGTCACAGCTGTAACAGAACATCTCCTGTGACATGTTCAATTTAAGCAGTGTTCTGTACATTGTGATCTTATGTTGTCAGTTTAAATCCAGGCATTACTCCTTAGACTCACTTGTGTCAGTTTGACTGTAAATGTGCAGGTAGGTAACAATGTTGTCAGCCAGCTATCTGCAGGTGTATATGTATGGATGGGGGTACCTATTATGATTTCTACTCCTCTTTTATACATACATGTTTTCGTTGATAATGATGACACCATGGGATGACATTTGTCTTTCCCATGGGAACCACTAAGGCTTTCCCTGTGGTGTGCAGACATGACACTATGCTCTGTATGGTGGTGCCATAGTAAGCATGTGTTTGTATCCATCATTATCCACGCATTATGCCTGATTGCCATCTTCCCATCACAGTGACAACTGTATTACACATCTTGTGTGCATGGGTATACCCAGCTTCAGGCGACATTGAGTGAGAGACAGACATGTAGCAATATTATTTTAAAGAAATGACAGGCACAAGTCTCATTTGCAGCAATAAAAGTATGTCACAGCTTCAAAGAACACAATACCTCACACGTAGCATGAGTGGCACAGTAATGCATTAATTTTTTTCCACTATCATGTAGCATCTGTAGTCACATAGTCAGGTGTTTGAAACTAATATTAGCTGACTATAAGAAATGCATGTCCTACTGCTGTTATGTATGGATGGCATCCACAAGTGTTATAATGTGTACAATCACAGTGGCAGAAGCTCCCCCCCCAGCCCTTTTATCTCATACAGATTGCAACACAATCATATGCTGTAATGACTTCACAAAGGTGAAGTCTCACATGTCTTTTAAGTCATCCCCTATGCTGTATGTGATTCATACACATATTTGTAGTCAGTGGGCTTACATAACTTGCTGTTCAGTTCCAGCCAAGGGTAATATTTTATTAATGTACTGACCTTACACAAACAATACTGCATGAAGTTATTATTCTCAAGTTTTATTTATTTATTATTAATATAAATAATATGTGTTTGTGTTGTTTATATGCTGTTATGGTATTCACTATAATGTCTTGTGAGCATGCCCAGTATAATCCTGTATTAGTTATGCTCCATTTACAAATGGAGACCTTGAAGTACTGCAATGTTATCAGATCTGTGTTGTCATTTGTCACTTGTGTCTTTTGATTGCTATTATATTACTGCTTGTGATGCACATGTATATAAAACACATGTTTGTCTAAGACATGTATGAGTGTAATATAACCTCCTATCTATGGTTATCCAATGACAAATGTTAAAACATGTCCCTTTTGGCTGCACATGATACAGCTGATGTATGGCTCATGCCTTATTTATACAGGGTGGAGTGGAATTTACAGAAGTACAGTCAGTTATCTCACATACATTCCCTGTATATACATGTTATATTAAATAACTGCACTGTTTGCAAATGGCCCATAATGCATCCACTGCCCTTGTTAACTATTATCTCATCTCAGCATGTTATCAACATTAATAATACATTTACTTCCCCTTTTTACAATGTTGCATTGTGTTCCTCTTATATCTATTGTTAACATGTCCATTTTTAAGATATGTACACGGGTAAACACTTGGAAACAGGATTATTTATTATTACCACCAATATGTACGTCTTCCTGTTGAAAAATGTTGAAAAATGTTTCCTTCTGGCATCATCACATTTGAATGCAATAAATGAGTACATTTTTCCATTTACCCTCCCCTCATAATAATCCCTGCACTGTTCACATTGTATTCTGTGTAAAATATCCTAGGTGCTCAAAGGTCTCTTTCCTTTACTTCATTTCAGCTATCTGTGCATGCTCACATAATACATTTGCCTGCAGGCAAGTACTTTTATTTACATTGTGTGCTAATGCTCCCAGCACTGTTTCATAGTTGCCAATACTGCTGCTGGCCATGAAACGGTGCTTGAAATTGTGTATCCATGAAGAGCAGCGTGCATACTCAATGAGTGCTGCTACTCATTGCACTAACAGATTGCAGTCATGTAAGTTTTCCACAAAGACTGCATGATTGTTAATGAATCGTAAGGATTCAGAAGAAAAACAAAATAAGAAATGAATTCATTGAAAGTTCTGTTATTAAACATAAATGACATCAACAGTGGGTATAAAAGTAGATCATTTTTAAAGTTTTAGAATATTAACAAGGCAAATGTTTGGCTTCATGAAACACATTCATTAGAAAAAGCTGTCAAATGTATGAACAGTAAGGATTATGAACTATTGATAGCTGCAACCTTTAAAGGTAAGAGAGGCAGCAATCTTACAGGAAAAAAAAAACAGCAGTTATGCCAACAACTTTATATATTTTTCTCAGAAACAAAAGGATGTTGCCATTAGTAAATTTAGAATAGAATAATTTTTTTACAGTAGCAAATGTGTATTGGTTCCTAGGAACTGGAGCAAAGGCAGTGAGAGTATACTTCAAAAATTTGTTAAATAAAATATAAACTGTTTCCTATACAAAAAAAAAAAAAAAAAAAAAATGCAGAAAAGGAACCCATAATATCATTCCAGTTAAGGTATGAAACAAATAAACTGAAAATCTAAAGCTCCAAGACATAATGTTGTTTTCAGTCTTTATTTTTTTTATGTATTATTCATATGCATTTGGAATACAAACTAGAACAGATACAGTATATATATATATATATATATATATATATATATATATATATATATATATATATATATATATATATATATATATATATATATATATATATATATATCAAATGATTTACAAAGAAAGCTTACCAAAGTAGTAGTTATTCCTTTTCCATTATCAGCTCATAATGCTGTATGTGTTAGCCTTACAATGAATACTAGAATGTTTTCTGTAATCTCCATAGTTCCACCTTAACTAATCTACCTGAGTTTAAGGAATGTCTACTTATAAAAATCGAGAAAACATGGAATTAAATAACAATAAATTAGTGAATGACATTATACTATGGGATTACTTAAAAGTTTGTTTATATTGCAAAATTAAAACAGGATATAATAAGAGAATCAAAAATGGGAATTTGATATTACAATTTTGCAAGAGAAACTGAAATCTGAGCAATTAAATTTACAGAAAGCAATTCCAAACAGTATTAAAATTGTTAAGGAATTAACCAAAGATATAACATGAGATATTAATGCATAGAACATAATTGGCATTAGAAATAAACAAATTACAGTCATATAACTTTCTCATAGGTTTATTTCCAGTGTTCAAGTCTGCGGAACATCTAGGAACACTGCCCCATTACACTCAATATTGTAAGTATTATCACCCATCCAATAGTCAAAGTTAGATTTAAAGCTAACAATATTGGGGATAACTTCACATCAATAGGTATTTGATTCCATAATCTAAGAATTATTTGTGCTATAAATCTACTTCTTAAAGATTCTACATAATGGGATAGCAAAGTTTATATTATCATGCCTGTCATCATCATCATCATCAGCCGCCTTTTTCCCATTTTCTACACGGGATCAGGGTATTGTGTTAACTGTCACCATCTCTCTCCATTCAATGCCACACTCCTACATTCTTCAACACTCATGCCTGACTGTTGCAGATCTTCTCTCACACAATCCATCCACCTCTTTGCTGGGTCCTTGTTTCCTCTTACCTTCTTCCTGTCTGTCCCAAATCTTCTTCACCAAATTGTCTTCTGCTTTTCTTTACATGTGTCCAAACCACCATAATCTGTTCTCTTTGATTTTTTCTACAACTAGAGTTACTTTGGCTTCCGCTTTTATGTCCTCATTTCTTCATCTGTCCCACAGTATGCATCCTACCACCGATCGTAGACACTTCATCTCTATCACCTCTAGCTTTTTCATCTGCCCTGCCTTTACTGGCCAGGTATCTGTACCATACAGTAATACTGGTCACACCACTGTCTTGTACACCTTTCTTTTCAGCTTCTTTGGCATTCTTCTGTCATAGAATAGACCTGAGACTCTATGCCAGTTGGCTGCAGCCCCTCTAATTCTAGCTTTGACCTCTTCATTCAGACTTCCTTTCTCCTCAAGTATCCCTCCTAAATACTTGAAGCTTTTTACCTGTTATACTATCTTACCTTCTATCTCAATTCTCAGCTTCTTCTGATTTCCCCAAATTGCTGCCATTACCACTGTCTTATCTGTTCTTAGTTTCATTCCATGTGTCTTTAGTTTTGCATTCCATTCCCCTATCCTTTGCTGAAGTTCTTGCTCAGAGTCTGCATGTAATGACACATCATCTGTGTACAGCAACTTTGTTGATCTGTCCCCTCTGGCCTGTTTCCTAATGTAGTCCATCACCAGTATGAACAATGGTGGGCTCAGAGGTGAACCCTGGTGAACACCCACTACCACTGGGAACCCCTCTGTCAGGCTGAACACTGTACTTGAGGCATTGGGTCCTTGAACATAGCCTGTACTAATTCTACGAATGCTTCTGGGACTTTGAACCACTGCAGTACTGCCTAAATCATCTTTCTTGGGACCTTGTCATATGCTTTCTTCAAGTCTAGGAATGCCCAGTTGGACACTTTTCTCAGCTCTAGCTTCTTCTCAGCTATTCGTCTCACTGAAAACATCAGGTCACTTGTGCCACATCCTGATCTGAATCCAAACTGCTCATCTCCCATCTTACATCCTATTACTGTGCATATCCATTTATCAGTCACCCTCTCCAGAACTTTCATGCAATGTGATAGGAGTTTGATGTCTCTGTACTGTCCACAGTTGTGGATATTCCCTTTGTTCTTGAACTCTGGTACAAGTATGCTTATTCTCCAGTCATCTGGGATATGCCTTTCGCTCCACACTGCTATGAATACCCCCAGGGGCTATTTCTCTCCTTTCTCACCCAGCATCATTATCATATCTGTTGTGACCTCATCTGAGCCTGCTGCTTTCTCTGACTCCAGTTTCCTTAGTGCTATTCTCAATTTTTCTATGGTGGGCTCCTCTTCTTCTCTCATTTTAGGCTGTGTCTGGAGCAGTACAGCTTCTGTGGGGTTTTATTCATTCAGAAGCTGCTGAAAATACTCCTACCATCTGCCTTTGCTGTCCTGTGGACTGGTGAGCAGGTTGTTGCTAGCATCCCTTATGAAAGGTGTCTGACTATCTTCTTTATCTTTCTGTCTTTGCCTTACAATCTGATATAGTTTCTTTGTGCCACCTACTGAGTCAGTTTCCAGAAGCTGGTGGAGTGCCTCTGATGCCCTGCTCTTTGCTATTGCAACTCCTTCCTTAGCTTCTTTGTTAGCCAACAAGTATTCCGTCCTAGCCTGGTCAGTCTTTTCTATCTCCCACTTTTTCCTGCACTCCTTTTTTCTTTTGATGACTTCCTGGACTTCTGCATTCCACCACCAGCTTTCCTTATGTACCTTATTTCTATACCTGGCTCAACCACATATCTGTTGTGTAGTCCACACACATGCTGTTTTGAGGTGCTGCCATTCTTCTTCAACTCCACCAATTTTCTCCTCTTTTTGGGGTGCTAGATCCCTGAGTAATTTGTTGAACTGTTGTACTTTCTCTCTAGTCACCTTCCAGGTCTTCAGCCTGGTCTCTGTTGACCTTAGGCCCTTCTATGATCACTGCTTGCTGCTGATTGTGGCAGCCAGTGGTTTATGCTGTGGGCTGACTGTTGCACTGAGGATGACTTTGCAATCACTGATTCTACCCCAGTGCCCTTTCTTTACCAGGAGGAGGTCTACCTGAGTTGCATGTTGGCCACACTTGTATGTGATCTTGTAACTGTCTCTCTTTCTGAACCATGTGTTGGCTGCTATCAAGCCATTTGCCAGACAGAAGTCTAGAATGGCCTCTCCTTTATTCCTGTAGTCCCACTCATGCGGACCCAGGCAGTCTTCATATCCTGTTCTGTCTGCCCGATATGTGCATTCAAGTCACCCATTATCAACACCAGTTCATGTTGTCCTGCTTTATCTGTCTGCTATCTGTTGTGCCTGTGTCCCCTAGAATTGTTAGAAAGAGAAACACTGTAAATGACTTCTAACATTTCATCACGAAAGATTTTATGGGCACTGATTGCTTCATCTCTAATATGCCAGAAGTGAAGTGAATATGAACTTAAAGAATCACATTATTTCTTGGTGAATTAAGTGCTGAACAGATTGTATTCTTTTTGTGATTTTTTTCTGAACTGTTTCAGATAAGACAAGTTGATTCCTATTAAATGAACAGAACATGCTATTATATTACAAAACTGGATGAATGTACATTATATATAAATGTACTAAACAGCCTTCATCACTTAAAATTAAAGATTTGAACATTCAACTCATTAGGTGAAACACGTTTACTAATACTATTTACATGAGATGAAAATGAAAAATTAGAAGAAACAGATATTCCCAAATCATTATCATTGCTGGTCATATATGAAATAACACGTGAAAGAAAACAAAAGCTGGATAAACACCTGGTATACACCTCAAGCGAAAAAAATGAAAAGACCAATGGTTAGACCACAGCTGAAGATAAAAATGGAATAATCCACGTCAGGAAATAAATCACTTGCAGCTTCACAGTAGTGCCCTTTATAAAACCAAAAGTTGTAACTGAGATGTAGTAGTCAAGGTAGGAAACGGTTCACTTGCAGTTTCACACCACTTTATTAAACAAGAGTAAGCGCTTTCGTGATCTAAGTCAGCTGATCGCTTCTTCAGACTCATAAAAACAGTTAAAACATTGGTATTTAAAATATGGTTCAACCAATGAAAACACATATAGAACTATGACATAGACCAATTAAAATTGCATACATCAGTACATTAATTTGCCTTATATTCGGCATAAGATGAAATAAAATATACATATAACAGACACATGTTATGTAATAATCCATATTACTTAATGTTTTAGTGGTTTGGATTTTAAAAAAGGTTTCAAGGAAACAGCATTGTTCAATCCAGCAGACCTATCTGCCTGAAGTAGTAAAATCCATCTTTGTTCGGCTTCCTCTACCTTATTCCTTATATCACCTCCCCTCTTACTTTTATTTATTATTTCTAAAACCATGAAATTAAGAATATGTTTCCTATCTTCTTCTTCCACATGTTTTGCTAAAGCACTTGTGTCTTTTTTATTTCTTATATCTCTAAGGTGTTCAAGGATACGTTCCTTTAGACACCTATTGGTTTTGCCTATATAAAAGGCATGACAGACAGTGCAGAAGCTGAAATAAACCAGATTTTGTGTTCTGCAGTCAGCATAAAAATCTACATCAATTATAAATCCTAGTGTAGGATGTTTATATGTAGATTTATTATATAAATAGTCACATGCTGTACAATTTCTACAAGGAAAAGTCCCCTGCCTATCAGATAGGATCATTCTTTCATTGTTTCTGGATTTATAACAGAGTTGCCTTTTTAAGGACCTCTTATTTCTAAAAGAAAAGCTGGGTCTATCTTCTAACAATTCTCTCAAGTCAGGATCCGACAATAAAACATTCCAATTCTTCTTAAAAATATTACAGAACCTTCTGATGTCACTTGAATAAGTTATAGGGAATCTAACTTTAAAATCATGACCTTCCTTGCTTTTAACATCTTCTATAGTATTTGAGAATCTCCCATCCCTATTTTCAATGGTATATTTAGAGCTTTCATTTATGTCTTTCTTACTATAACCTCTGTTTAAGAAGTCTTTCTCTAATATAGTCATTGTCTTCACAAAGCCTTCATCTGTATTATGTCTTATTCTCATATATTGTCCTTTCACTACATTTTTGTGTACAAATGTTGGATGCATACTAGTCTTATGTAAGATACTATTTCTCCATGTAGATTTTCTATACATCCCTGTTGTAAATTCGTCTAACACTGTCTTCTTAACCAAAACATCTAGGAACTCAACAGAGTCCCTGGAATGTTGACTAGTGAATCTTAAAAATTCAGTGGTGCTATGTAAGTACTCCAAAATCTCTTGCAACTCTTCACTAGTACCATCCCATAACAGGAAAACGTCATCTACAAAATGTATATACCATACAATTTTGCCAGCATATTTACTGCTAGCACTTAATACATGATATTTTTCCCATGCAGACAATGCTAAGTTGGCATAGCTGTTAGCACAAGCCGTGCCCATTGCTACACCAACTTTCTGTAGATAAAACTTGTCATTGAATATAAAGACATTATTTTCTAGGACAATATCAAGCAACTCACATATCAAATTAATCTTAGTGCTTTGAAAAACTTGTTTCAAGGTCAGAATATCACATATTTTCTCAATACCCCATTTATTCGGTATCACTGTGAACAGTGAAGTGACATCCATTGTCACAAACATATAATTTCTATTAATATTCCTGGTCTTATTATATAACAGTCGCAGAAATGCCTTTGTATCCCTTAGTATAGTCTCACAAGATTTTAAGACGATTTGCAGAAATTGTACAGCATGTGACTATTTATATAATAAATCTACATATAAACATCCTACACTAGGATTTATAATTGATATAGATTTTTATGCTGACTGCAGAACACAAAATTTGGTTTATTTCAGCTTCTGCACTGTCTGTCATGCCTTTTATATAGGCAAAACCAATAGGTGTCTAAAGGAACGTATCCTTGAACACCTTAGAGATATAAGAAATAAAAAAGACACAAGTGCTTTAGCAAAACATGTGGAAGAAGAAGATAGGAAACATATTCTTAATTTCATGGTTTTAGAAATAATAAATAAAAGTAAGAGGGGAGGTGATATAAGGAATAAGGTAGAGGAAGCCGAACAAAGATGGATTTTACTACTTCAGGCAAATAGGTCTCCTGGATTTAACAATGCTGTTTCCTTGAAACCTTTTTAAAATCCAGACCACTAAAACATTAAGTAATATGGATTATTACATAACATGTGTCTGTTATATGTATATTTTATTTCATCTTATGTAGAATATAAGGCAAATTAATGTACTGATGTATGCAATTTTAATTAGTCTATGTCATAGTTCTATATGTGTTTTCATTGGTTGAACCATATTTTAAATACCAATGTTTTAACTGTTTTTATGAGTCTGAAGAAGCGATCAGCTGACTTAGATTGTGAAAGCGCTTACTCTTGTTTAATAAAGTGGTGTGAAACTGCAAGTGAACCGTTTCCTACCTTGACTACTACATCTCAGTTACAACGTTTGGTTTTATAAAGGGCACTACTGTGAAGCTGCAAGTGATTTATTTCCTGACGTGGATTATTCCATTTTTATCTTCAGCTGTGGTC
Organism: Protopterus annectens; assembly: GCF_019279795.1. NCBI lineage: Eukaryota > Metazoa > Chordata > Ceratodontiformes > Protopteridae > Protopterus > Protopterus annectens. The sequence goes on along the minus strand of NC_056725.1, from coordinate 981,106,248 downwards.
TAACCATTGGTCTTTTCATTTTTTTTTTATATATGAAATAACAGTTTGTCTGTTTGTCTTTTCGGCTTTTCCCGGTTAGGGGTCGCCACAGTGGAACACCGGTCCGCTAATGATTGGCAGTAGATTTTTTATGGTGCCGAGTTGCCAACCCGACGCCCAACCTTCAGCGAAGGCACGCCCATTCACGCATGTCTTTCAGAGGCCACTCGACCGTGGGGAGGACATGTAGACTCCACACAGAAGACACTCCAGCTGTGAATCGAACAGGAGAACCTCTTGCTGTGAGGCAACAACACTAATGCTGTACCACCGTGGCTTACTTCCATCATATATAAAATAACAGTGATAAGGAGTAAATCAGGTGTAAGTACTGGCCTTACTAAAGCACATTACTTCATACTTCTTAGTGATTGACTCTTACTATGCTAACAGCACTTGTGCAGATTACAAAGTCATAGACAAAGCTATTTAGTAAACAAACCAAGCAAAGAAAATCACTCACACCAATATTGAGACTGCAAATTTTTTTTCTAATAGAAGTATGCACTGGATTGTCGTTGATATCTATTGCATAGAGCTGAAAGTGCTGGATTGGCTCATAGCAGGTCATTCTAGCTGCTACAGGCATAGGCTTGATTAATGATCACCAGCATTGCTGGGGCCATCCAGCTAGCATGAGGCCCTAGGAAGCTGCCTGTACAGCTATATGCTACATCTGGCTCTGACAGACACACTGAGTTGCTGGCAGTTTAAGGCTTCACTGTAGACTGATTCATCTCAGGTCACATGCCTTACTTCCTTTTTTAAGCTATGGCTGTTTAAAGCAATACTAGCTTATTCATATAAGACTCTATGTGCCATTCCCCTTCTACTAGAGAAGATGCATACCCCGTCATGCATTAAAATATTTTACACCACGCTGAAGAAGAAGAAGAAGAAAAAAGAAGAAATGCAAAAGAATGAAAATTAACACATCTTATAATTAGAAAATACATTTTTGGGATGTAGATCTGATTCTAACCTTTTCTGATATGACCCGGTAGACTTACCCAAAGCTCCTGCTACTCTATAAATGATTTGATTACTGGCAATACCATAGTTAGGAATACAAAATGTCCATGGAAAAGACTGACGTCAGATTGCTTTCTCTTGTCTGAGGGCAGATAATTAGGCACTAATAAAAATGTATTAGGTACATTATTATACACTTATTAATTTAGCCTGCTCATTGTATTGGTAGTTATAAATTATTACAAGCAGAACTAATCTGAATATCATACAAACGTACACTTCCAGTACGTTTTTTGTCCAAAGAAAAGGCTTTCACACCACTTTTTATTGATGTTTTCCTATCAGCAGCTCTTGCTTGGAACGAAATCAGGCAGGTGATCTTATTTAATAGTTGTTAAGTATTTTATTTAATGTTGTTAGTATAAGCAACAAATAGGATGAGCTTATGTCAGTGTTAATTTTGGAAGGGAAAAGATATTGCTGTTAGAAATGAAATCTGTTTGAAACAGACTGTACATATTCCTATATTCCAGTTTGTACGTTATCAGAATATTAGGTCTAATAAAAATAGGCTGGGAGTTTATTACCTTGCTCAACATATTATTGCATTCTAGTTTATATATCATCATTTATCAGATCAGTTATGACCTGTTCTATGGCCTTGCAGAAGAAGCTCATCATGCTGATGTGTCTGTAATTCTTGGGGTCCATGGTGGGGCTGCCCTCGTGAAGTGGCACCACTACTGCTATGTGCCAAACCATAGGGACAAGGAGGATAAGTTCAGGTTAAATAGTTATAGGACTGGGTCCCCTAGTAGGTATTTAGTGCATGATTAGCACTGTTTGATAGGTAGCCTGATATGTTATCAGGTCCCATAGAGTATGTACTTTTTTGTTGTTTAGGAGAGTGCTTTTGACAAATGTTCATTTATGATGTTAGGGCTTTTGAGATCCTTTCCTGTCTGAAATCACTGCTGCAGTATTCATGGCGAATGGGTCATCACTGCTGATATCCGCCCATGTACCAATGTTTTACCTTCCCAGGATCATATGTCTGAAGTGTGGCCTCAACTCATAAGTGTAGGGATATACAGCTTTACTTATGAGTGGAATTCCTTAGACTATCTGACTGCCAGCCTGGATGCAGATCACGTATCTGTCAAACTGATTGTTGTTTGGTCATTGGTACTGTTGCTTCAAGTAAGCAGATAAGTACCCAGTTGAGGAACCTTCCTTTGTTTTTTCTAAAGTGTTTTTGCTTATTGGTATTAGATGTCAGCTAGGAGCAGTAAGTGAGAATGTAGCAGGCAAATTCCTTTCAAAGATTTGCATATCCAGTGTCTTTTCTGCTTAAGAGCAGAACGTGACTACAAGGCCTGTTTTATATATATATATATAGATATATATATATATATATATATATATAGATATATATATACACACACACACACACACACACACACACACACACACACACACACACACACACACACACACACACACACTCTGGCACAAAATATCATAAAGCCATACAGTAATTCACGGCAACCACGCTCATCCAATAAACTGAAATTCTCAGAGAAACCACAGAGATTCCTCTTCTGGTAGGCATCCCTTTGGAGATAAATCTCAGTGACTATCTACAAACCGCCCCGGCCCTTCCCATCTCAAAAAGGCTCACCTAGTCAATTTCCACCTGGAAAAAGACTACCATAGACCAATGTGTGCTTTCTATCATAAAAAGGGATATGTCATATCCATACCTCTCAACCTGGAATCATCAAATATCTGGACAAAGGCCCATGAAAAATAGGTACAATTGGCCAGCAATCTGTACACTGATTATCATAAAATAGTTTTAAATGCAAATTGAAGAACAGACAAAATATTAAACACAAAATATAAAACGAACAATAGTGTTTTATTTATATTAACATTTGAACTTGCATCAAACTGTGAACTTGTACAAAACTAATACAATTTTCTTTTATAAAATTAAAATTAACTGCTTCTACACTACTATTAAACAACACAAAATATAACCAGAATAAAACTGTTTTATTTATAATAACATTCTATAACCTCCTGTAACTCATGACACGTTTCACCTTACTGCTTATACCTTCATGCTACATATTAGTACACCAGTGAAGCCCTTCCAGGAGAGAAACAATTTATATTAAATGAGACAAATCTAAGAGGGAATGACTGAGGTTAATATTTACAGATAATGTAAGTGTAATGGTCTAATCCAGGGATTTACATTAGTCCCCTAGCAGAGTCAAAAAGTCCTGAGGCCAAAAGCCTGAAACTGTAAATACTAAAGCACATTATCCCAAGTGGAACACTATCAAAGTCTGAAACATCACATCATCACTATTGCAAACTTCTAATTCTAAAATACTGAAGATGTCACACCTCCCTTACACCCCCACATTTACAGGATACAAATTAATCTTACATTGAGATCAAGTATTCCTGTAGAGATAGTCTAATATCTGCTTTCAAAGGGACCTGAGTACTGCAGTTATCTCAAAGGTGCTGCAATGTCAAAGTGAGAGATTAACTATGTAGGAGGTACATACAAGCCACAGCAACATCCCACATATATATCAGAAACAGCAATCAAAGGACTAGTAGGGGAGATATAAGTGACCTCACTTGTATCTTCTCTACTTTACTTTTCAAAAAGAAACTTAAATTTTATCTTACTAGCCACTGGCTCTGTCCCTGTACCAAACCCGACTAATAATTTCTCCTCCTGTTTTCAACATCAATAATTTTTCCTAAGCTATTCCACCTTACATTATTGTCTCTTCTAAGGTTACTACCTCTAAGTGGGACTTAAGACTTAACAGACATCCTACCTGCTTCTGCTAGAGGGGTAACTTCCCCTTTCCTACTCTCTCCCAATCCTGATTTTCTTCTCTTCTATAACTAGTCTCTTTTCCCATTCCTTACTAATGACTTTGTTGTTCTGGGAATCTCCCTCTTCCCTCTATTCCTTTCCCACAGTGTAAAAAAAAACCATTAATAGTGAAAATATGGGAAGGGGTATTTTATCTGTATTTTATCTTAACTGAACTTTAATGTATCTGTAACTGAACTTTAATGTATCTGTAACTGAACTTTAATGTTTTGTAACTGTTATTGCATTTTTAATCTTAAAATTTTGTAATTTTAAATAGTTTTAATCTTGTCTGTTCATTGTGGAGCTTTTCTCCCCGGGCATCTACTGAAAATGGACATATATCCAACTAGACTAGCCCGGTCAACAAATGTAAAATAAATAAATAAATAATAATAAAGGACTACAGTAAATCTCAACCCATGAAAAAAGTATTCATGTTGTAGTTTGGGCAGTATATTTAACATGACAAAAAGAACTACTATTGTAAGCTACAGCAAACACACCAAAAGAATCCTCAGAAATTTTGGACTAACATTAATAGGCTGCTCAACCCTGGTCACTCTAGCACACCATCCCCTCATGATGCTGATCATAACACCCCAAATCAAATAGCCAACAACTTCAACACCTACTTTACAGAAACTATACAGTCCCTAGCTAGCCAGCTTTCCACTGATAACATGAGTCTCCCATCTTCTTTATCTGGATCTTTACCAGCATTTACATTTCAACCTATCTCAACCACTTTCATCTACAAAATCTTACTAAAACTTAAGCTTTGCATCCTTCAGCTGACCAATTACCTTCTGAATATTTACAAATAGCAGCCAAAGTTATTGCCTTTCCCATATCCATCCTACTTAACAGAACCATTAATGAAGGAATCATTCCAGACATCTGGAAAATCTCCCACATCATCCCCCTACATAAAGGTGGTAAATCCAACAACTATTCTAATTACAGACCAATAGCTCTACTATCACCTTTAGCTAAAGTCATGGAAAAATGCATTCACCACCAGCTACTAGACCACCTAACTAAACACAACATACTGGCTAAGTGCCAGCATGGCTTTAGGCCATTTCATAGTACTACCACCGCTCTCCTATCTTTCACCGACTCCATTAATAAGAACCGTAATAACATCATTCTCTCTTCTGCTCTCTTCATCAACCTTTCAAAGGCTTTTGATATGGTTAATCATCCCCTGCTTATAAATACTCTTGAACTTCTTGCTTTAGATACCCCAGCTATACAATGGTTCAAATCTTACCTTAATAATAGGCAACAGGCAGTTCTCTGGGAAAATAAACTTTCATCCCACCTGCCAGTCACCCTTGGAGTCCCTCAGGGCTCCATTTTAGGACCTCTTCTTTTTTCACTATTCATCAATGACCTTCATGTAGCAGTCCCTGAAGCCATCTGCATTCAATATGCCGATGATTCCACACTTATATGTTCTGCCAACTCCACTTCTGAACTACACTCTCTAACTCAAAAAGTATTCAACTCAGTAGAAGACTGGTTCCTGAAATGCTGTCTCCTTTTGAACGCCAAAAAAACCAAGCTTCTACTCTTCACACCTACCAATAGGTCCTCTCCTATAAATTTCTCTATTAAATCTAACAATGGTACCCTCATCTTTCCCTATCCTACTACCAAACTATTAGGAGTCACAATTGACAACAACCTCAACTTCGATAACCATATAAATAACACCATTCAAACAGTGAACAAAAAAATGGGCTCCTTTATTTCGAATCAAACCCTTCTTAACTCCCATAGCTAGAACCACCATTGCCCACTCTCACTTAATCTCAACTCTTCTCTGTGCTTCTCCTATTTATACTAATCTAAAGAAAAATAATCTTCTCAAACTATCTAACTCCTATAACAATATTTCCAGATTTTCCACTGGTAATGCATTTCGAACACACCACTGTCTGAATCTAAAGCAGCTAGACTGGCTTGAACTTCCTAACATGCTAACTTTTGCCCAACTCACCATTGCTCATAAAATCTTTTACCAACCAAATAATACTCCAATACTTGCTAACCTCATTACCCCTTATAATAATCTTAATTCCCTACGCTCTTCGAATAAACTACATGCTAGCATAAGTAAGTCCAATAACTTGTCAGGCGACAGCCTATTCTCCAGTACTGCTGGGAAACACTGGAATCTTCTACCTACCGATCTAACACTACTACCTTCACTGTCACTCTTTAAGCAAAAACTCAAAAGTCACCTAAAATCACTCTGGTTATGTCCCTGCACTAACCCGGATTAATCTATTACCTTTCCCATTTTTATCTTCATACTGCCTATGGATACGTAATCATACTCTACATACCCCTCTGTATGCTAAAATCTGGTCATTGTAAAACTTATATAACCACAAGTATTTATGTTAACTAACAATGAACTCTAGTGTATCTCTCTTATCAAACGATCACATGACTGTTATATGACTTTATACTCACCTTCTTAGTATTGTACTTTTTATAACCTTTCTCTTTATTCCAAATACCTATTACTTTATTTGTTATACAATTGTATATTTCGTTTTGTGCTATGTTGGAGCTTTTCTCCCCGGGCCTCTACTGAAAATGGAAATATATCCAGTTAGACTAGCCCGGTCAACAAATGTAAAATAAAATAAATAAATAAAATAAATAAATGTGTAACCTAAGAAGATTGCTAATAAGAAAACATTTAGTGCAGACCCAATTACCTCTGATAATGAACTACAAAGAAATACAAAATAATGTTTATGGGCTACAAATGCATGTATTAAAATAACCATGAAGTTTTGAGGCAGAGACATGAAAAATGATGCCCTTATGTACAAAATAGGTAATTATTTGTATCATAAAGTAACCTCAGTGGTTTCTTTTTAAGCACAACCTAAGCCAACAGACAGAAGCAATGCACAAGAAATATTAAGAAACAATGCATATTATAATATGTAGAAATCAAAGAAGTTTACTACTACACATCATTCATGGCAGTAAAAATCTATAATAAATACTCAAGTCAAAAAAGACATTTATTCAATTTGGTGAAAAAATATCTTTCACTTTGTTTTATCTATTTATTCATCCATCCAGCCTTTCATTCATTTATTTGCTTATTTACTTACTTATATTGAAGACCACCATGGCAGACACACACACACACACACACACACACACACACACACACACACACACACACACACACACACACGTAGGAGAATTCAATAAAGACTACACAGAATGATTTTCCATGTAGGCATAGTGGCACGGAGATTCATGGAAGTAAGTAGCCATGTGATCCAGTAAACAGAGCAGAGGGGTATGCACGAGTGTGTGGACACAGAAGTGTCTGTGGCATGCAAGTCACCTCATAAGCAAGTGAACTGCATGCAAATGAAGGTGCTGAAGTCATCCTGAAAGTAGATAAGCAGTCCTGCAGACCCCATGTTGGTGTGCAAAGTGTACATGGAAAAGTTCAGTTTACAAGAAAATAAAAATTGAACAGGGGCTGTAAAAGTCCATTTAGAAGGTCAGAAATTGCATAGTGGGCACAGATATGTGAAAAACTATGCTTTGTGTGTCCAAAAAGTAATGTAAAATAATTTAAATTTTTTTTAATACCCATATTATGTTTGGGCGGTGGTGGTGCTGCGGTAGCTTTGTCGCCTCACAGTAAGACGTTGTCCTGTTCGATTCTCAGCTAGAGCGTCTTCTGTGTGGAGACATGCGTGAATGGGCGTACCTTCATTGAAGGTTGTGCTTCAAGGCCGGCAACTTGGCACGTAAAAATCTACTGCCAATCATTAGCGGACCAGAGTTCCACTGTGGCGACCCCTAACCGGGAAAAGCCGAAAGACACAACAACAACCCATATTATGTTTGGGCGGAGCACAGTAGTGCGCAAACATGCCATTATCCAAAAACATTATTTAAAAGTTTAAAAATGAAAAATAAGAAATATGTGAGAATAATGCATTATAGGGCCCTGCGTGGAGTATGTACAATGGTAGATTTCTCTAGTTGCTAAGGAGGCAGGCCCTGGAATAGTGTAGTATCCAGGCTGTGTGCATGGATCTGTATGCAAATGAGCTGGGGTTACTGAATAGCAAAAAGTGGCTACTATGTCCGCAGATAAAATCTGTGTAGCCCCAAACCATGTTGATGTCTACAGAAGAGCTAGCTGACATCAAAAGGGGGTGTGTTGCTATATGTTAAAGCGGAATGGAGCTCAGTGGTGCCCATTTGCACTGCACACCTCTCAGCTTAGCGGGGGTGTGTGTGTCCAGTGCTGCTAAGCTTTGTTTAGCTTCTAGGATCTTGTTTTAGCTATTTTGAGGGTGTTTGCATGCCATGTCACTGTGCTTAGCAGAGGAGGCAGTTTAAAAAAAAGGAAATAGCCTTTAAAAGCCAATCATGTATAAATTACTGATAACCCATGTTCCACTTACACTGGGCCATTTAAACCCCTCAGTGATGTACCTGGCAGGTGGAATGCATCATAGTTAGCCAGCCACACAGGCTGTATCTGCAGCAGACCACTATAAATTATGTATACACCCTACAATCATCTCACATTGACTTTGTCAGCTGTAAGAAAGAGCATGCAATCTCTTTTTTTGGCCAAGAATATTTGTACAAAATGTATGAGACTGTTCTGTGCGTAGGGTTTTTCATAGTAATATTTCAAGGAAACTATGATTTCTTATTTATCTCTGAGAAGATATCTGCTAAGACTGGAACATATGTGTTTTAGTATTAAGAACATACATATATAATCTGTGTTGACTACTATATGAATTTTCAGAGGTCAAGAAGTGACCGTATACTGCAGGCAGATATGTAAGCAATACACTGCAAACAATCTTCTTCAGGCATGGTTTTCCAGATGTGTTTGTATTAGATAATGGTCCAGAAAGATGATATGAGAACTGCCTAGGTGCATATGGGTGGAGCAACAGGAATAATGAAAGGGAAGCCATTGTAGATTTCTGTCTGGCAAATGGCTTGATGGTGGCCAACACATGGTTCAGTGAGACAGTCACAGGATCACATGCATGAATGGGCAACATGCAATTCAGGTAAACTTCCTCCATGTAAGGAAAGAGCATTGGGTTAGAAGCAGTGATTGCAAAGTCATCCTCACTGAAACAGTCAGCTTGCAGCCTAAACTTCTGGATGCCACAATCAAATGCAAGCAGCAGTCAGAGAAGGCGATAAGGTCAACAGAGACTAGATTGAAGAACTAGAAGATGACTAGAGAGAGAGGGCGAGAGAGGGCACAAGAGTTCAAGGAAATACTCAGGACACTAGCACCTCCGGAAGAAAAGGAAATATGTGGAGATGAAGAAGAACAGCAGTGCCTTAAAACAGCATGTATGAAGACTATAGAACAATATGTGGCTGGGCCAGGTATGGGAATAAGGTATGTAAGGAAAGCTGGAAGTGGGATGCAAAAGTCCAGGAAGTAATCGAAAGAAAGAAGGAGTGCAAGAAAAGGTGTGAGATAGGCAATATGGAAAAGGCTAAGAATGAATACTGGTTGGCTAACAAATGGGCTAAGGGAGCAGTTGCAATAGCAAAGAACAAAATATCAGAGGCACTCTGGCATCTTCTGGAAAGTGACTCAGCAGATGGCACAAAGAAACACTATTAAGTTGCAAGGCAAAGACAGAAAGATAAATAAGATAATCAGGCACCCCTCAAACAGCGCTCCTCATTAGCCCTCTTCAAGGAGAATCTTGATGACTGGATGGGAAATAGGAAATTCACCCCGGGGATCACTTCTGTGGCTCTGCTCGACAGGGGCACAGGAAAATAATTTTCTTGGGTGGCGAAAGCCAGGGTACCTTTTTGGCTAGGCTTATATAGGCCCTAGGGATAATAGCCTAGTACCTACCTACCTATGAACCTATGAACCTATGGATGAAAGCAACATCTTACTCACCAGTCCACAGGACATCAAGGTGGAAGGAAGGATACTTGCAGCAGCTTCTGAATAAAGAAAACTACTCAGAAGCTGTACTGTCCCAGGCAGAGCCTACGATGAAAGGGGAAGAACAACTGCCACAAAAAGAAGCAAAAACAGCACTGAGGAAAATGAAGTCAGGGAAAGTAGCAGGCTCGGATGAGGTCATGGCAGATACAATGAAGATGTTGGCTGAGTTATGGGAGAAATAGCTCCTGAGGGTACTTATAGCAGTACAGAGAGAAAGGAATATCCCAGATGAATGGGGAATAAGCATTCTAGTGTCAGTATACAGGAAAAAAGGGACATTCATGACTGTGGGCAGTACAGAGGCATTAAACTCTTGTCCCATTGCATGACAGTTGTGGAGTGGTTGACTGACAAACAAATACATAGGCAGGTTGAAAGTAAGATGGGAGATGAGCAGTTCAGGTTCAGATCAGGATGCAGCATCACCTACCTGAAGTTTGCAGTGAGATAGACCGTTGCGAAGAATCTAAAGATGCAGAAAGAGTCCAACTGGGCATTCCTAGACTTAGAGAAAGCATATAACAAGGTGCCAAAAAAATTATTTGGATAGTTCTTTGATGGTTCAAAATCCCAGAAACATTGGTAGAATTAATGCAGACTATGGAAAGGATCCAATGACACAGGTATGGACAGAATTCGGAGCCATAGAGGAATTCCTGATGAGAGTGGGTGTGAATTAGGGTTCAGCTCTGTGCCCACTGCTGTTCACACTGCTGATAGACTACATTAGCAAACAGGTCAGAGAGGACAGTTCTACAAAGCCGGTATATGCAGATGATGTGGCATTGCACGCAGACTCTGAGCAAGAATTCCACAAAGGATAGGGGAATGGAATGCAAAACTGAAGGCACAAGGGATGAAGCAGAGCACAGATAAGACAGTTGTAATGGCAGTAAATAGGGAAATTAGAAGAAGCTGAGAACTGAGATAGAAAGGAAACAGTGGAACAGGTTAACAGCTTCATGTATCTGGGAATGATGGTTGATGAGAAGGGAGGTCTTAATGAGGAGGTCAAAGGAAGAGTCAGAGGAGTGGCAGGCAACTGTCACAGAGTGTCAGGGGTAGTATACTGCATGTCAGAAGAATGCCAAAGAACCTGAAATTAAGGTGTGCAAAACAACAGTGTGACCAGTACTACTGTATTATACAGAAAAATGGGCAGTAAAGGCAGAGCAGTTCAGGAAGTTAGAGGTGATGGAGGATGCACACTGTGGGGTAGATGAACAAATAAGGAAATCAAAGCAGATGACCAAGTAGTTCTAATTGCTTAAAAGGTCACAGAGAGTAGAACATGGTAGTTTGGGCACATGTGCAGAAAAGCAGAAGACAATCTGGTGAAGAAGATTTGGGAGAAACAGGAGTGTAATAGAAGCCCTGCGACAGTCGTGCATGACTGTTGAAGAAGACAGGAGAGTGGCAGTGAATTGGGAGAGTTGGTGACAGTTGAAGCAACACCCTGACTCCATGTAGAAAATTGGAAAAAGGGGTTGATGATGATGGTGATACATGTATGTAGCTGTACATATTGAGGTTGGTTTACACCTTCATTAATGAAACATGCTGTACTTCTTACAATGTGTACTGGCTTAATTGTTTTACTTTATTTTTGCCACGTGGCTTGGATTGTGGCTGAAAAGGATCCAGAACCAGTTCACTTACCCGGATAACAAACTAAAATAATTAAATATTTTTGCCACATTTATTATTCAGAGACAAATATGTATACTGTGTTCCAGTTTCCTTTAATGTTTTGTGCAGTCTGAAAGTAAAGCTGATATAGCTGGCAGCACTATATTTCATGTCTCACTTCTTTTTTATTATTTTTGAATACCAGATGCCAAGCCTGTATTTGACTGGGATAGGTCTAGACTAACTATCTTAACATTTCAGGCTTGTCTGTGACTCAGAAATATCAGCCAAAAAACAAAAAATAAGCTGCTTAAGCAACTATGTACCACGTGGCTACTATACTGTGATTAAACTCACTTGCATGTGGTCACTCAATAGTGCTGGCTACTGGTCTTTGGGAAAGAGCATGTTTACCTTAATAGTGGACTATTCACAACCACAACTCAGGTGAACATATCACAATTTAAAGGACAGATAAAGTTATAGACAGCATAATGCAGTGATACAGAGATTCATATCTTTAAAAACTTTAGAGATTTATATAAATTTTACTCCTGATAAATTTAAAGGCAAGTTACAAACAAGGCGGATGCAAGATCAAGTAAAGCATAGGTTGTGACTTTGGATATTGCTTGAGTATGTTGTCCCAGACTAACTTAATAGGTACCAATAAGGCCAAACTGGGTCAGGTTTTATGAAATGAGAAACTGTCACGGGTTAGTTTTAATGTAATATGATACCCTTTCAATGGGGAGGTGTCAGCATATCCATTCTATGAGTGCATTATGTCAAAGTAAAGGTAGATCTACTTTTATCTTTAGAATTCCAAAATCAAAGCAGCAGTGTCGTCCTATCTGCAAATGATCTGGGAGTGTTGAGATGGCTGTAAGTAACGTTTTTAGGTATACTGGCAAAAGCCATTCTCTTCCTGGCTCTGAGCCACCCACCCCAGTATGAGGTGGTCACCACTATGAGTGAGTATAGATGTATGTTAGCTTTTTAGACTGCAATGTAAGCTGAAGGTTAACAGTATGACAGACCATGTTATGTAATCTATCAGCATATGTAAGTATGGGGTTCCAGACCTTTCTAGGTCTGAACAAGCTGACTTAGTGGGAATATAAGCTAAGGATGTATTGTTGGAGAGTACGGTTTTGCCACTAGTGAAACAGCAGATTAACTCCCCATCCCCACCCCAGTAGGTACTGAATGGCTGAATGATATCAGCTTTCCAGTGTGATCTGTAGTATTGTCCTCATGCAGATTTACTTAATGATTGCTGGTTAGAGCTATCGATCTCACAGTTGTTCTATACCACTTACGCTGGGCTCCCTGATGACATGTCGACTCTTGGGAGGCTGATGTTCTCTGCGCTGTAAGAGTTGCTCATGCCCTTTGGACTTTAATGCAGAAAGCTTTAAGTCTTTATAATCTGTGGGGTGAACTTCATACATATTTGTGATGAAGACTATACATGCCTCTTTTGTAACTAATATTTAGTGTGCATTTCCTCTGTTATTATTTCTTGTAAGAGGGTTGTGGCTGAAAATGGATCATTGTGATCCACTCCATCAACCTGAATAAAAAAAAAACAAAAAAAAAAAAAACTCTTGGTTATTCCATCATGAAGTGTTGTTGGACTAGGAGACCCACCCTGATACTAACTTTTATAGATAACACTTGGTCAGGTAAGATTGTTACTGTTTTAATTTTATCCCCCTGTGATCTTATATCCTTCATTTTATTGCCTCTTACCTTTAAATTGTAAAGCAGACATACTATGGTAGGGGCCACTATTGTTAATGTCTCCAGATGTCTTTGTGTGCGTTGGAGGGTGGGAGGCTTTCTATTAGCATGCAAATGGGGTGTTTATTTGCGAGCTGTTTTACTTTTTCCATTTTGTTGATTTTTTTTTTTTGTGTGCGTGCTACAAAAAAATAAACGTTTGTATAATTTATGGGTAGCATAAGTGCTTGTTTTTAAGTGAAGGAAGAGAAAGAATAGTACGTTTTGTCATCCTATATCTCTGGAGGGCATATGTCTTTCCTTTTGTATGTTTTAATATTATTCTTTGTGTCCATTGTTAGGATCTGAAAATTTATAGAATTATATTAGTTTGGACTTTTTTTCCATAGTCTGTAAAATTGCGCAAATATTGGCTAAACCACACCCCTTTTTTCTACTGTTGCATTGATATTTACACATGGTCAGGGGACAGGCTATATAAAATTAAAAGCACATAAAGTTAAAATGAAATAAAAAGGTCAAGATTAAGTACATAAGCATATGGTTCCTTATCAAATTATCAAAAATGTCTGTCAGTATTTATTTATTTATTCAACATTTGTTAACCGGGAAAGTCCGACTTGGAACGAGCCAATTTTCAGTGGTGGTCCGAGGACAAACGCTCCAGATGCATGTCTTTGTAACCAAATAGCCAAGGGAAATGCTCAGAAAACTAAAATCAAATCATATTTACAACTTAGCATATGTCACAAGGTTGTGCACCTTATAACAAACAAATCAAGAATTGCTCTTGGCAACGTAGTAAGAATATCAACAAATGAATATATACTGCTTGTAGGCTTACCCACCTCTAAGTCTAACTTTAACAAAATGTTAAAATTCAGAGAATTCCTCAGATCTCTTTGCTCTATCTCAACATCCCTGTTTGGATTTGGCATTTCTCAGTATTATGCATCATAAATTTCCAAAGCTTTCCTATGCTCCTAACTTGGAATACACAATTTCTGAGCTTATTAAGATCCCTTCCCACTATGCAGACCTTATGAATAAACTTTAATGCTTGATTTTGCACTGGTTAAATACATGTGTAAGGAAGCTTTTACTTAACAAACATAACCAGTAGAAGAGGCTGCTTTAACTATGGAAAATCTGGTACAATTGTACTACCAACGTCTGTAGAGAAGATGATGTCTGCAGCAATGTTTAAACTGTATTATTGTTTAAGCATTTCATACCAATACTGTTGGCTGATGTTACTATTTTATCACATTGTACTTTGACTTCTTTGTTAGCTGTTTTATTTTAACAAGTTCAATGGTAAAAAAGGCTGCACATGGTCCAGCAACTTGCCTGTACAATAAGCAGTCAAGCAAATAAACTAACAATAAATAAATAAGTAAATAAGCAAAACAATCAATGACTTGAAGCTGAAGTGCCATGGAGTGCTACTGTACAACACGTTATACAACCTGTTTTCTTGTAATATCTTATTGTAAGAGGTGTTACTGAAATGAGCTATATTATGGCACCCTCATTCCATGTAACATGGGCAGTGCATTTCTCCACAGGATCATTGGAACAGTCCCCCAGATTCTCAAAAGCTTGCACGGCGTGCATTAGTGTTAGATGAAATTTTGCCAATATGGCAGCCAAGCGATTCACGTACATGCACATCTGATGTGCACGTGCGCTGTAGCACTAGTGCTGCACGTCCCCAGCCCCCGTATGCAAATCACCCCATTTGCAGGTGAAAACCATGCAAATGAGGTAAAGTTGCCATCCAGGAAGCAGGAATCAGGGCGTGCAGAACTAGTGTAATATGCAGAAATGTACTCGGTTAGTAACCGAGTACCGCACTGCAAACTGCAAAACAGAGCTATGACAGCCCCAAAGAAAGGCTGCATAGCATTGAGGAAGCATGCCAGTGGCCAAGTAGAAGGGCATTGGGATTGCAAACAATTCCAAATGTACAAGATACAACTTTTATGATATGTCTACTGATCACATCCGTTGAAGCATAGATTAGCGGCGCGCAAATGTGACCTGTGGGGAAATAAGAAAATAAACCTAAAAACAACAGACTAACTAAAATCAGTATTCCACCATGTGAGTCAATGGCAGGCAAAAGACAACCTGGCCAGTGAGTAGTGGTTGCTAAGGGGGGAGGCACAGTGTGACACATGTAACTATGCATTAGCAGGCAATTCTATGCAAATGAGGGGAAGGATAGTGAATCCCGGTTTTCCCCAGCATGTGAGGCAGGTCCTAACAGTGTATGAGTATGGATAGCTGAGTGCAAGACTAGAGATAGGTGACATCATGTGTGGGAGTGTCAGTCATACTGTCAGTGGATTGGAGCCCTGTGGCTCGGGGTTGCATCCAGCTTAGCACAGCAAAGCCAGGAGATGTGCCTAAACCTGTCCACCATGTATGACACAGTGTAAGCGGGTGTGCGAGCCATGCAACGGGATCTACAGGAAGATAAAGGAAGTGAACCCAGGAAATAATAGCAGTGTGCACATTACAGTACACCGATTGCATGGCGCGCCCCGGGGATGAATCAGAAGGGCAATGGGAAGGAAAAGCAACAGTAGGAAGTTAATCAAGGGGTACTAGGTTAACTGCCAGGTGAGATGAATCAGAGCCAGCCAATTACACAGGCAGCAGACCAGCCCAGCCCAGAACACCACTATAAACTATGCAAACACCTACCCCTCCGATTTTGTCACACCCTACACCACCGGTGTAAACAAGCGGGGAACTTTTAACACTCACAACAGCAAAATGTTAGGGGCTGCAATAGCTATCATGCAACTTGTGGAAGAGGCTGAGGGTGGCGAGGATGGAAATGCTGCCGACCAACCCACAGTGAGGAGATGGAAAAGAGTGTACAGACTCAGCGTGACCTACCAAGGGCTACATGAGCTGGTGGAGCGCTATAGGGTGGACAGGGACCTCCTACAGCAGATTGTTGAGCTGTGCCAGCCACGCCTGACATTCAGAACTAAATGAGGGGAACCCATCCCAGTGGAAATGAAGGTATGTGTAGGCCTAAGAATACTAGCTACAGGTACCTTCCAAAGGCCAACTGGGGATATGATGGGGATCTCACAGGCATCAGCATCCAGGGTACTCCACTAGTTCCTGGATGCCAATGGCAGCACATGTCAGTGAGCATGTATATTTCCCCCTCATCCATGAGGCATTGGCCAGCAGTATGCATCTCTTCTACCAAATAGCGGAATACCCTGAGGTAGTGGGTGCAATAGACTGCACACATATATGTATCAAATTACCACCCGGTGAGCAGGGTAGGGTTTACATCAACTGCAAGGGCTTCCCCTCCATCAAATGCCAGGTCATGTGCGATGCCTGGGGCATAATACTGAATGTGTGTGCTGGCTGCCTTGGAAGTTACCACGATTTCCACATCTGGCATCTGACACAGCTGTACCAGAGATTTGCCAGTGGGGACATCCCACATGGTCACCTAGTGGGGGATGCTGGATACGCACTGGAGCCGTGGCTGATGACACCCATCAGAAATGCACACACACCCGAACAAGAACTCCATAATGAGGCACACGCACAAACAAGAATCATAATAGAGTGTGTGTTTGGGATGTTCAAGTCAAGGTTCCGGTGCCTGGATGCATCCAGTGGAGCCTTGCAATACTCACCAACTACATGTACCTAAGTTGTCCTTGTATATGCCATGCTACACAATATGATCCTGCGGAAACAGCTGCAGCAGGAGCAGCAAGGGGCAGGACCATATAGCCCCCCCACCAATGCCAAGGCCTGCACAGACACAGAGTGACTCAGAGGAGGAACAACCTGAGCCTGCCCCAGTAGGCTGATGGATGCATGCCCAGTATGCCCTGGCCCTGGCAAAGAGGCAACACATAGCACATACACTGACATGGGAGGGACCCAGGGAATAGCACCTCTCTCTGACTCTCACATACTGTAAAAGGGATGCCAAACATTACACTACCTGTGCCTAACCATGCGTAGGCAGTGTACTACGCGCATCTGACATAGGCAGCCCTGCAGCACCACCTGCAATACTGGGACACCCACAGGATAAGTGACTCACACATGCCAGTCAGGAGGGGGGGTCACATACCCATCAACAGTCACAGCCAGCAGGACAGGTGTAGATAAACACAAACAAATGCCATACTATGGCCTCTGAATGAGGGGTATGGCTGACCCCCACCCAGGCCTACATGGGCAGACCACAGCAGGCCAGGTAGTGGGATGTCAGTTGTGACAACTAGTTAGAAGAAGTTAGAAACCAATGTGTATGCAATCAAAAGATAAGAATGGAAGCACACAGTATGTCGTAGCTAGCATCATGGGTAAGACCACTGACAGAATTGGAGTACAGGACATACCAGTACAGTCCTAGCAAATGTGTACATCTGTCAGGTGTGCCCCCCACCTCACATAGAAATACAGTAACAGTCAGGTGTGCCCCTCCTCCCCACTCCTGTGTAGAAACATAGAAATAGTCAGGTGTATCCCTTACTATGCAGACATGTTGCAGCAGTCAATGTCAAATGATCAGTGGACACCATGCAGACACAGCATGCTACCTGGCGGTGTACAACACAAAGGTTAGCTGTGCAGTACAAACCACCGGACATGCTCCACACATGCATAACAGACAGCCTTACTAGGCATGCTCACACACTTAAACACATGAAGGCCATGTTTGCAAACACCAGTGGACCAGACATATCCAGCGGTTGCAATAGTTACTGTAGACACATTTCAGTATGCACCACTCATGCCTTTGCACACACAGTGGATAAGAATACAGACATATACGTAAGGACAACACACCATAATACACCAAAGGCAGATGGATATAGATGTGTGGAAGAGAATGATCATGACAAGGAGCCATCCAAGCCTGTCCCACCAAGCACACAGCCAAGGGGCCACAAACACATCAGTTGCAGATGTCACACACTGCAGTTACTAGCGACCAGTACCTGTCAGCACCACAGACTATGTGGTCCACGTGCCAGCTGTGCAACATGGCTGTACAAGGACATAGTCACCTAGTTGCCCTAGACATGCACCTGTGACATATGATCCTGTGTGTGGCCACCTGTGGTGTGTCACTCCTACATGAATGGTGTATGGGCCATGCACACAATGGCCACCCCATAGCAGTACCCTGAGAAGCCTGCTGAGGTTATCCAATGTGTAATACACCTTTGGGAGATGTGTAGGCCAGGAATCTCTGTGGTGTGTCCCTTAACTGCATACTGCTGTAGTGTGATAGACTAGTTATGTAGGAATTCTAACCCCAGACATGGCAGCTGTGTGTGTGAGTGTGTCTCATTGTTCGTGTGTGTGCCTGTCTCTCACTGACTGTGTAGAGAGCAATGCTTTTAGGTTACTCACACCCCTTACATTTCACATACCCACCTTTGGCAAGGCTGCTGATGTCACCCACCTAGAAATACTCCACTGGGAGAGCTGTAGCCCAGTAATCTCCGTAGTGCATGCTGTAACTGTGTACTTCTGTAGTGTGATAATGTAGTTAGGTAGGAGGTCAAACCCCAAATGTGGCAACTGTGCGTGTGTAAGTCTGTGTGTGCATGTCTGTCTGTCACTGACTGTGTAGAGAGTAATGCTTTTTAGGCCACTCACACCCCTTACAAGTCCAATACCCTCCTTTGGCAAAGCTGCTGATGTCATGCAACTTGAAATACACCTCTGGGACGATCGTAGCCGAGTAGTCTCTGTAGCACATCCCATAACATCTTATGGCCATAGTGTGATTAAGGAGTTAGTTGGGAGTTCTAGCCCCCGACCTGCAGACTGTGTGTGTATGCATGCATGTCCAACTGTGAAGAGAGCAATGCTTTTAGGTAACACACACCCCATACATTTCACATACCCAACTTTGGCAAAGCTGCTGATGTCACCCACCTAGAATTACTCACCTGGGAGAGCTGTAGCCCAGTAATCTCCATAGCACATGCTGTAACTGCATACTGCTGTAGTGTGAATTAGACGCGTGGTTGGGTTCCATCCCTACACATGGCAGTTCCGGATGTATTGTGTGTGTTACTGTCTGTGTAGGGAGCAATGCATTTTAGGCTAGTCTCTCACAGTCATTTCAAAGCCCTACTTTGGCAATCTTGCTGATGTCAGTCAGTGTGAAATACACTTATGGGCAAGGTACTATAACTGTGTAGTGCTGTAGTGTCATACACTAGTTAGGTAGGGGTTCTACTCCCAAACATGATAGGTGTGTGTGTGCGTGTGCGTGTGTGTGTGTGTGTGTGTGTGTGTGTGTGTGTGTGTGTGTGTGTGTGTGCGTGCGTGTGTGCGTGTGTGCGTGTGTGTGTGTGTGTGTGTGTGTGTGTGTGAGTGTGTTGTTGTAACCCATATCCTGTGTACAGGTGGTTGTGACTGTGTGACATCTATGGCCAATGTGGAGTGTTTTTGCATTTTCCTATATGGTGGCCATACTATATATCACAATGTCCACTGTACAGGGTTAACACATGTGATATGGCTGAGAGGCCCGGATGCAGAGCCATACCCAGACGTGTGACATCAAGGCCAGGCAATCACAGTTAGCAACCCCAGTATTACCCAGAGCACACTCTCACCCCATGTGTCATACACACACATGCATAGGTAACAGTCAATATGTGAGTAGTACACTGCACATTGGCCACTGATAGTAACTATGGAGTGACAATGGTGGGTCACAGAGGGCATGACACCCAGTCCATCTGTCCAGTATGCATATACCTGCAGACAGTGCACTTCCCCCATGTTCTCCAATGGACAACTGCACCACCCGTGGTGCCATCACATGTGATCCACAATGGACATACCATGCCTGACAACATGCCCGTATGGACAGATGCCACTGACACTAAGGAATTCTGATGCCATGCACACCATGTAGGTGCAGGGTAAAGCTGCTGGCCATTACCAGCCCCTGCCACAGGTGGGCAGGACTGGAACATCTGATGATAATCTGTGTTCACAACATGGTCCGGACACCCCAGGTACAGTTCCACATGTCACTGTACACGCATGTGGGAGGTGTGCACATCCCAGATGCAGTCCATGTCATGGATGAAGGAACACAGACATGGCAAGCGATGCACAGCAATGCCCACACACAGTAGTCACCCAGGTGACCAGATGGGGATACAATACCCGCCTGTGTGGACACATGCAGACACTACATCCCTGAGCCACAATGCAGACCATTGTCATGTGGCCTGATACCAAGGTACACCCATCACCTAGCCGTGGAGAGCCGTCTGGCGCAGTCGAACACCACACACCTGTGCAGACATGCACACATGCATGTCAGTAGTGGCACCCTGTGTGTTTGTGTGTGTGTGTATTGCATGCTGCAGATGTTCACATCCACACTCCCTACAACCCCCATGGGCATACTGCAGCATGCTGTCTGATGTCAGATACCTTCCCATACCCTTCGCTCATACAGCCCTCATATGACCTGTGTGATGCATGGCATACCTGCACAGTGATGTGATGTGGCAATCCCACAACTGATAAGTTGTACACCTGGCCCTGCCATGTGTATCAATGTGTGTGTGCCCTTGTGAGAGTGCGGCTGTGTTGACACTAGCACCTGTTCATGCCGACAGGCACATGTATGTCACCTACCATACAGCTACTGTATCCTTGTTGCAGATGTCACTCCCCATCACATATATGTTCTGAATGCTCCACAACAGGTAACCCATGTGGCGTATCCAATAATTGTAGCAGACTGTGCTAGCACTACATAGTTGTCAGGGGTTTGATACCCTGTGCTGCTAGGTGTGTGACACAACCATGCCTCAGTTTTACCCCCCAACCCTCCCTGACATGTATTCACCTCTGTCTGCTTCCCCCAACCCCTCTCAGGTGGATGTGGAGACCTACACCTGCCTTGCTTAGGCAGCAGCATGTGTAATGTAGGTAATGCTCATGATCAGCTTATGACCACTGCATGAATCGCAGCCCTCCCCTAGATGATTGCATGTGAAACAGCTGTGGTAACATCCCCATTGCCAATTGTAGGGAAACACACTCCAATACCCAGGAACATCATGGTGGTGTTTGCCCTTGTTACCCACTGTGAGCAGGAACTAGATCTGGTGTGTACCAAACAGCATCCCAGATAGATTATGGTGTACCTCTTACAACATACACTGTGGGAACAGTGCATCAAATGGGAGGTGGATGTGCCTGACCTGACTACATCCTGTAGGTGCTGCTATACAGCATTTGGAGTATTGTTGCTTTCACAGTGTTTGTGTAGATATGGCTGATGTACATGTCTCAATACCTGCCATGTCAGTCCCATGTTGATGGGGAATCACCATTTGCAGGGTCATCTGCAGCCTGGGCAGTGTTGTGCCCATGGCTGCATGTGTCACCCATGGAGCATCTAGCTGTTGACTGCTGAAGATAGTGTGAGGATTGCAGTCAGTAGATGGAGAAAGCTGTGGTAGTCACAGACATCATATCCCTTAAAGGACATATGTTGCAACAACCCTGTAGCAAGAGTAAATGTATATGGTCATCACAGCAGCATGTCAATATTGGTCCTGTGTATGTGCTCCCTGCCACACCTCTGTCAACCTTTGTACATATGTCATGCATGAAGTGGTGCATATGTGCTGTACACCACACTTTGTGGCATCATATCTGAGAACAAGCCATGGATATATCTGACTGCTACACATGTTATGTACAGTAGGGGTTACATTACATTACATTACCTGCACATTCTGAGGATGTTCGTACAGTACTGAGGTCTGTGTACCTGTGGTGAATGTCGAAAGTGTGTGTAGTGTTGATATGTACCTTAGCCCATGTACAGACTGTGGTAGATGACATTGTTCTAGTTCCCCTACTTTCAGATGTTACACGCTACCCCACTGTATGGTACTGTAGTGGCATACATGTTTGTAGGGCCATAAATACACATGTCCCATACCACAGACACCCACCAGACCAAACTGTGTAGCAGGCTAGTATATGTAGGGAAGTCTGTGAGTGGCACATATGAGGATGGTGTCGAACATATAGTCCAGATACTGTCATACCATGCTAGCTAACCATATGTGGCTGTGTTCACAGTGGTTGTGGATATGCACTGCCACACAGGTGTATCCTACCCTGTGCTGTGACATGGCTGTGGAGCCTGCTGTATATGCAGGTACATGTGAATTCCCCCTTGGGAGGTGTAGGCCAGTGTTGAGCCAGTCTGCCTGCAGCCTGCACAGTGCATTGTGACATGCCTAGCAGCTGAGTGTAGCTACCCAGTGGGATGTTATGCGCAGATACTAGCCAGATGTCCCACTGCCGGGCCTCCCCTAACAGTCATGTATGTCAGACAGGGCAGTGGGATGCAGTGCGGATGTATGTCGATACCTATTGTGTAGTATATGGCCATGGCACCCCTGTACCAGCGGTCATACCATTGCAGGCCAGGCAGGGGTGTGTGAATGCATGACCTATGGTGGACATTATATAAATGTTGTCATGTGTTATACCCATCTACATGGCCATCCACATCCATATTGTGAGGCATGGTACACATGTGTAGCACTAAGGGCATATGTGTATACCTCTGGAATGTACAGACTGTTTCAGACCCCCACATATACTGGCCAATATCTCTGCTGCAGTCCACAGCAGCATTACATTCTAGCAGCAGTACTGTACACTGATGTCCTTTGGATGTTGTTCAGTAACCAATGGCACACATGGTATGAGAAGATATGACCTGCCACACACCATGTCTGTGAAGACAATCCCAATTAGTATACCTACTAGAGATACCTGACATCCCCTGCAACTACGACATTGGGAACATACGGGCTGGGGTGGCCTACATTTCATGTTCAGGAACTATGGTGGAAATTTATGTACATTTACATATCCAGATAGCCAGATATAGGAATACACATGTGTACTACACCCATTTAACACTGTCATGGCAACCACCCACTACTGATCCCCACATGTGTGCATGGTCCCATTACATCACCTGTGTGATGGGCATCCATCCCATGTGTGGGCAACAGTGCTACCGACAGCATGTAGCAATACCCCATACAGGAGAAGTGGCACACTCAGGGCAGCCACATATTTGTCAGAAGATCAGGACGTATGGACAGACTGCGAGTGGTGTTGTGTTATGCATTGTACAGTACTGGTGTTACAGGCTGCAGGTGTACATACTATTTTGCCATGGAATTCAGTCCATCTGCATAGCACACAACTGTGGGCCTACCCTCATGCCAGCTGGAGCTGTGCCTATCATGTCTTGTCTGTCCACCACACAGGTCTTGTGTCAGATAATACACTGGCAGTGTGTGTGTGTTGCATGTTATCAGTACATGGCTACATCCAAGGCCATCTATACCAGCAATTCCTAACTAAGGGTATGTTACAGACTATCCTGTAACACCTGCACCTTGCATAGTGTATGGCAATAGATGTACACATATGTGCCTGTATTCCAGCCTCTGTCCATCACCTACATACCAAACTGTGCACATATCTCCTGTTGTCAGTGGTTGATCCATAGTGGGCTGGTAGTATAACACAATGCCATGTCTGCCATCAGTCCACTGCCATTATAACCCCCACACATATGGTGGGGCTGGGGCCATATATGTGTGGACTCCACCTACACAATACATGTGTGCCCTCATGCACTGCAGAGCCCAGTATATGTAACAGTGGTATATGGCCCTGTATAACTGAGTCCAGGGGGGAGCACCAGAAAAGACCTAGGCTGCTACAAAATGTGGGGTTATCATGGCTGAGCTGCCTTAAGGTATCTGGATGTACAGTACCACATACATCACCTATATACACATTACTGTCATGGATCTGGGTACTGCAGGACTACTGCCCTGCCATACAAACTGTTCTGTGTGTTGGTGTGCATGTGATGGGGTCAGTTATGCCATGTTATGTAGCAGTTACAACCCATGTGGTCATAAGATGTCCATACCACCTACTGTGTTTGTACAGTGTGTAGATAGAGGCTGCTGAACTACACACCTGGAGTACCTACTGTCGAGTGTTAGGTAGCTTGTGGCCCAGTGTGTCTTTCCTATTGTATAGTGTGAATGGCTTGGCCGGGACAGCAACAGCCATGAACCTTTCCAACCTACTGTATGAGAGTAACTGGTCCACTGTAGCATCACTCCATTGATATAGTTGTCAGTGTCTGAACAGCTATATGGCATGGCATGTAGAATTGTAATAGTACACAATGACAGGTTACCATGTCAGCAAACCTGTGGGTGTTGTTTCGCCTATGACCTCTCTGTGGGTGTATGTTACAGGCAATGATTGTCATTTGTATGGGTGACACATACAGTGTCCAGTTGTTCAGGGGTCAACTGTAGGCATAGTGGCTGTTCCATATTGTGTGCGCTTATGTTTCGTACTGTAGATATAAATGCGTGTGTATGTGTAGTCACATGTATATGTACATATATATATATATATATATATATATATATATATATATATATATATAATCATGTATATGTATACCTGTATCTGCATATCTGTGTCTGTGCATCTGAAGCCTGGTAATGTTGATGGCATCCACATAATACATTCCCCATGGGAGCCAGAACGTACTGCATATGTTACCAATAACAGCCTGACATCATACAGGTGGGATGTAGTACAGCTAACGTCATGTGCCCATGTTGCTACTGGCCCTGGCTATGGGATCACCAACACTTGGTTGTTTATTGCAGGGCGAGCGTGTTTGGCTGGAGGGGATGCCTATTCGTACCACCCATATAGTGTGTGGTGCCTCTCAACCCCATTAACGTAACATGTAGCCTGTTACACTCCACTCCCTAACAGCTATATGTGCCTTGTAGTACCAGCACAACAATGTTGCAGCAATGGGTTGGTAGGCATGGGAATCCCATTAAGGTCTGCCATGTGTGTGTATATGTGCATGTGTGCATATCTGTAGGGTACACCGGTCCGAGTCCACATACTCCTATTACAATACACATTGCCATACAGTAGTACATAGGTGTGGCAATGCAATGCAACACCCTACTATGCCTGTGGCGTATGCATCACATGCATATCCCTGTGGAACCACTGTTGTGATATGCAATGGGTTGTTTTTGTGTCATGGCCACTGTCTGATAGTGGGTATGTCAGAGTATCTAGATGGGTTCTAGTGTGTACAATACCAAGTGGGGTATGTGGGTGCTGTGTACACTGTTTTTACTCCATGGTACACCTGGTATATGGCCCACGTACCACTCTCAGGTGGCCATTGTCATCACCTATACAGGTAACAGAAAACAGGATACGGCCCAGTTACACATGTGCTGTGTGCAGCCTACTTGTAACACACTGGATACGTGGACTAGTTAGTTATCAGCTATACAACCAGGTCTCTAAGATGTGTGTCTACCTGTTATGTGTATATGATGGTATGACACACTATGTATTTACCATATACAAACATTACATCCTCCATTACCATATTGTACATGTCTGATGATGGGCTGCATGTAGCACTTGATCTGGTACACACCTCACCCTACAGATGGTGTTGTGTGTGCTATGACAGCCACACAGTTCAGTAGCATGACATACCCGGGTTGAAGTCTAGACACAGTGTCACCAAGTCAGGATGTGTGTGTATGTGGATGGGTTGACATAAAGGTGCAGATCATACCTGTACCAGCAGGCCACCGGTCAAGTTTGCACAGCCAATAGCTGTTATACATACCTGTGGCATGTGTGCAACTGTACACCGCATATGTCATGGCCATGGTGTCACCACACTGACATACTCCTGTGGAATAAGACTGCGGACCATCCTCTTGCTGACACATGTCTGCCTACAGCACAAATGGATGACATTATGGGGATATCAATTGGTGTTACCAACAGCTGGGATGCATCCTAGCTGCATGGCTACACTACCTGACATGTATGCAGTACACATTACCCCTGACTACATCCTACACTGCAGTACATTACAGCACTCTATCACAGTCACCGTGTGCATCAGAACCATGTTAGCCTGTCCCTGCATTGATGTTAGGGATAGCAGGGATGTGGCACAAGTATCATCATATGCATAGGATGTGTGACTGTCATCCTTGCTGCATGGCTACACTACCTGACATGTATGCAGTACACATTACCCCTGACTACATTCTACACTGTGGTACATTGTGACACCCCATTACAATCACCGTGTGCATCAGAACCATGCTAGCCTGTCCCTGCATCGATGTTAGGGATGGCAGGGATGTGGCACAGGTATCATCAAATGCACAGGGTGTATTACAGGTGTGCCAGAGGCCGAGGGTGGTCCAAACATGTATCACCATGTGTGTGGATGACGGGTGTGGTTCCTTGATTGGGGCATGGTGATGTGGTGTGTGCCGGTATGGGGACACCCTAGGTGTGGTTGCATAGTGTGTGGGTATGCATGCACACAGTTCCGCCATGTGGCTGCCTCACACGGGTAATGTTGGACAGCTGCAGACCATACCTGGCAAGGTGTGCAGTTCAGTGCCTCTGGCCACGGACATGCCGACTATGCCTGCCAGGGGTTCCATGGGCACATGCAGGTACAGACCTTGAGGTACTACTCTCCCCTGATGATGATATATGTCCGCTGGAACCATGCCCTGCCTGGGCCTAGCCAGGGCCATGTGCACATGGCCAGCTGTGGTGTGGTGTGGATAGCAGCCCCTGTGGTGTGCTGGGGCTGGTACTGCCACTATGGGAGGGCTGTGCATCCTGGCATGTCCACGCTGACTGCCAGCTGCTGGTGTCTCACGCCTATGTCCACATGGATGTCGCACCACTCCCACTACATGTTCTAGCACAGACATACCACCCTCGAGGAGGCCAACCATCTCACTCCATCATCTATCCATGACCTCAGTATATTCAGGGAAGGCAACAGCGAGTTCATGGAGGTTGCCACTTACAGCTGTGAAAGCAGACCTCTGCAGCCTCAGGACCTGTTTGGAGTGCATTTCCATATGTGGCTGTGCCTCCATTACAGCCTGAAACATGCTTCTGGTGGTATCAGTTGTGGTGCCTCTGCCAAGGGCAGGATGACCTGCAGTCCTCTCACAAACACCATGGTACATCTGCCGATGTGGTGGCCTTGCAGACATCCAGCTATGCTGACTGTGACCCAACACAGTTGGAATGGACACTTTCCTGGCCATTGCCACCAAGCGTCAACTGTCCCACTGCTATGGCCACATATGATGGTGTTTGTAGGGGCACTGTAACTGTGCGCAGGCTTGGGGTGGCTAGGAGGGTGATGACACATGTTGGCTCAGTGTTGGCCTCTGACAATTCCACCTGTGCCTCACCTGTACCTTTATCATCATCGGTGTCTGTAGGGAAACCTACCTCAGTATGTGAGCAGGAGGGACCCTGACCCACTTAGCCACCTGTGGGGAAACAAATACATACATTAAGACCTGTACAGCAGTGCATAACAGTACACACACAGACACACACTGACACTGACAGCCACCTTACAACCTCACCTTCCCTGTGTTTGCAGACAGTTCCACAGTCAGCTACATATGTTCCCCTTCCTGCATGGCACTTGCTAATACACAAGCATCACTACAGCCCATTAACATATCATCCCTCCCCATGCCTACAGGTGTGGTTACCACACCTGACCTATTACTCCATCGCCTTCCTGACCTGGGTGGAATAGGTTGTACATGGCCTCACAGCTGTCACCCTATGTTACCCTGTGTATGGGCATTAATACTGTACGAGGCCCCTATATGGTTGGGGCTACTACATTCACTACATATGTCACACACCAGAGCCTCATACTACAGTCTTGCTCAGTCCATGCCACATGTGCTGCACAAGTGACCCATCATGCTGATGACAGTACTACCTGGATACACTCACTGATGTGCTGTGGTAATTCCCCATTGCATTTGTAGTGCTGCATACGTGGGTAGCCGGTTACCTATCTGCTGCTGGCACTATAATGTGTATACCTGGTATGTCCTGCAACTCCCAATGCATGCTCCATACTACAGCCCTTGTTATGCTATCAGCTATCCTGTGTTCACATATCTGACAGGTTGTCCTGGTGTCCCATGTCTCACTCCATGTATGGCACAATCCCAAGGGGAAGTACTGCCATGTGGTCAATCCCACTATTGCCTGGGCATACATGGACACACACACACACACACACACACACACACACACACACACACACACACACACACACACACACACCTGACATGCATCATCCACACTCCACTAGATTGCAACTACAAACACAACCAAGCCCCCCCACACACACACCCCACACTCCTACCTGTGGAGTTGCACAACATTTGTACACACAGTCCTCCCATTAGCCTTCTGTCAACCTGCATTACACATGGAGCTCAACAGCATGCAGTGTAACTATAGCGACATCATGCTAGCGGCAGTATACATGTGTGTGAGGCATGGGTTTTGTTGGTAGGTGATGGCCCCTCCCCATGTTAACACTGCACCTATGTACAAAGTGTTATTGTGGCCTATTCCACACCCTGCCTAGTACTGTGCACCGTACCTCACAGGTGTGGAAACCATTGATGCATCTGTAGTACTGTGTCGGTTATGTCAGCTCCACTGCTCACAGCCCCTGTGTGTTGTAGCAACACATACCTGGGATGGTATGTGAACAGCTATCAGTTGTGGATGCCTGATGTCTGTGTTACAGATTACAACAGCAGCAGTGCATTTATGACCAGTTTATGACTATTACACTGACAACCAGCAGACCTTACCATAGCTGTGAGGAGTGCCCTACACATAGGTTCATAGGTTCATAGGTAAGTACTAGGCTATCTGCCCAAGGGCATTTATAAGCCTAGCCAGAATGTATTGGCTTTCACCACCCCTCAGATTAGTTCCCTGTGCCTCTGTCTAGCAGAGCCATTAGTACCCTGCACCACTGTCCAGCAGAGCCACTGCAGTGGTCCCCGGGGTAAATGTTCTGTTTCCTATCCACCCGTCAAGGTTTCTCTTGAAGAGTGTTAGTGAGGGGCTCTGCCTGGTGTATATTGGAATCCTGTTCCAAAGCATGGGGAGTCTCTGGGATAGGAATCTATCCCTCCAGCATGCCCTATTTATCATTGTGGTGAGGTTTATATCTCTAGAGCATGTGGCTCTCCGGGATTTGTTTTTTTTTTAGGTGGAGCATGTCCATCAATTCTGGGTTGGACATGGCCTTGTATGTCAGGCAGAGATCACCTCTGAATAAGCGGTATGCAACCGAGTACAGCTGGAGTTTCTGGAGTCGGGATGTATAGGGCATCTGTTTGAGGCCAGTAATCCTCTTGGTGAGGTACTTTTGTGGTATTTCCAGCTGTTGCAGGTGTCTTGTAAGGTACATCCCAAATGGGGCGTTGTAGTCTATGATGGGTCTAATGAGTGATGAGTAGAGAGGCACAATAACCTCTTTTGTTCTAGATGCGAATCCTTTTGTGATTAGGTGGGCCACATAGAAGGATTTTCTAACCACCTTGGCAATATGATTATCAAAGGAGAGATTACTATCTACTTGGGTCCCCAGATCCCTTATTACATTTTCTGTATTTAAGGGACTACCACCTATGTGGTAGTTCACGGGTACTTTGTTTTCCATGGTTGCAAGGTCTATTCATGGAGTGTACAAACTGCTGTGACGAGTGCTGTGGGGTCAGGGTTACGTCTGCAATGTTTACTTAACCTGCTTGTGTGCAGCTGCAGCCATGGTGGTGTTGAGTCACACATGTCCCTACTGTAGGCTGTGTGTCCTGCTACATGTCATATCTCTGTGGGCACATTGCACATTGACAGGATGTTAGTTATCTTGCATGTGTTTGTTGTACCCTTCTGATACCCCAGCATGGTCTCTACTGTGATACAGTGCATTTCTCAGCTACAAAATATGAACATGTACAGCATGCAGTTTGGATAGGTGTGTTAGACATGTGAATGGGGGATAGCCCATAGCTATTACATGCCCAGTTAATCATCATGCATGAACATGAACCATACTCACTTCCTATGGGCTGCTGCTCTGGTTGCATCCTGGAGGGACCTACATAGGAGTGTGAGAAAGCTGATGCCTTTAGCCACAGCTGTGGCATTCATAACAGGTAAGTGCAGCATTATGTTACATCAACAGTAGAATTACACAATATTACAGCTTCTACACAACAGTTTATTACTACTACACAGCAGCAAAGTATATGACATCTCAGTTCTGCATGATGTACCTGTACAGCTGCAGATGCATACACATGAGTGGTGTACCGATGTGCCCTGGGGCCTTACCTGCATGCTCCTCAGTTGGTGTGCCATTGGCACCCACCTCCAAGATGTACCCTGCCAAGTGTTGATGTTGCGGGCAGACAAGTGCCACTAGGCTGCTGAGAAGCTCCTCCACGCAGATGAGGGATGGATGGGCGGGTTGCACCCCTCTGTTGTGAGGTAGTCCCCCCTTACGGCAGCTGCACGCTGACATACATGGCAAAGCAGGTCAGTGCAATGATGCTGGACCTGCTCATAGCTGCGGTTATGCAGTCCGACATCATTGACCTTGTGGACTAGCTTGTTCCACAGGGCAGTCCTCTCATGCTGGTTTTGGGCTGTCCAGCCAAAAAGAAGCATGTAGTGCTGTACCAGGTGGTCGTTGATGATAGCTTTTTCTGCGACAATGCAACATGATTCCTGGAAGACATAAAGATGGAAACAGGTATGAGCCACCCATACAGCAGGGTTACCATAGTTCTTAATACACATATATGTCTCCCCCCACCATATCAGCTACAACAACATGTTCACAGACTGCAATTGCTATGTCAGCTGCTTACCTACCATTGGGACATATGTTGTAGTGTACCAAGCTTTGTGCTATGTGTATGTGCTACTCTTTGTGCTGTGTGTTTGTAGCCATGCTCCCTGTGGGGACACTTATCTTTGCTGGCCTGTTACAGACTATTGCACCTGCATGCCATTGTCAGTGCCACTATATATGTGTGTATGAATATAGATCTATGTACACATATGTGTAGATATATGTTGTAAGTTGTTGATATACCTATGTCTATATGAGTATCTGTATCTGTACACATACATGTCACAGTCCGTATCACACAGATATGTGGAGTGCATACAGACATCCGGTCCGTATTATGTAACCGTCTTTCATTCACAGCTGCACTGTTCTGCCTTGCTGCAACACAGACAGGTGCCACATGTGAACACAGCCTAACATTAGGTTGGTAACTATGGTGTGAGATTGCTGGTACACCTATTACACACCTATGGCATTTGTGCATGCTACATTACACATTCACATGACTGTCATGTAAGTGCTGTGCACTGACACACGTGTCTATCATGACGCCAGTACATCCACCAACAGCTATTCTCCACACTAACATAACATGCACAGATATTATGGTTGACATATTTGTCATTCATTGCTGATCTGCACAGTGGGTGGGTATGTCCCACTGCTTACAGGGACAGACATTATTGTCCAGAGCATGTCCCACTGCTTACAGGGACAGACAGTATTGTCCAGAGCTGTTTTTCAGCGGGACATAATTACAGGGACAACTACAGATGGCACATATCAAACATTCTACAACATACATCCTATTAATCTATACCACATCCCACATTAAATTACATACAGTTGTGTTTTACATACCTTTTAGTGTTTGTACGGATGTGACATCTTCCTGGTTGTGGCCTTTAGTACTGTGTTTCCCACTGTGTAAGTTCCGTGGTACACATTTGTTTTCAATTTCCTTTCTTTTTGGTTGGTTTCCACTTCTTTTTTCTTTTTTTTTTAAATGTTTCTCTCTCTCCCTCTCCAGTAGAGCGAATGAGTTGGTTTGAATAGATTACAGCATGGCTTTTGTAGATGATGCACATGATCAGGTGATGAGCTCTGCACCAATCAGTGTGCAACAGTTGCTGACGGCGTGCAGCCTGCTGTGTAGTGATTCTGTTAACCATCGTCATGGCAACCCAGTACTATAAAATGCTTACTCGTGGCCATTGTCCCTGCACCTTTCCAGTATGGAGGACATCCTTCCTGTATGTTGGCAGCAGTATTACAGATGTCAGGTTGTGGTACCTACTACAGCAGGGCTTGCAGACACAGGACAGCTACACAATCTTAGGTTGTTTTGGACCTACAGACAGAGTGAGTGGTGTTATGTGCTTTGTATATTGCTGGTCTTGCAGTGTTTGCATGTACATAGTAGTTTAGGATGGAATGCAGTCTGTCTGCATAGCTCTCAACAGTGGGCCTATCCACATGATGGCCAGTGGATTGTCTGTTTGCTTTTGCCTGTGCACCACACAGGGCTTGTCCTAGATATATCCCGGCAATCTGTCTGTTGCATGCTATCAGTACATGGCTACTTCCAGTTCTGTTCCTGATGTGTTTTTCCTGCATAAGGGTATGTTACATCGAATTCTGTAACACCAGCAATGTGCAGGGTGTGTAGCAGCAATATTACGGGTATGGCCCTGTGTTCCTGCCACCATCCTCCACATATATGGCTGGCTTTGTTCTGCTGTGATACAGTTAGGGATTGTTTGGTATTGGCCTATCATAATATACTGCTTGCATTACTGCTATCATCCCAATCATATCGTGGACGCCCACGACATTTGTTGGTCAGGGTCCATACATGTGACAGATACATAGACATTATCACAGGTAATAAATGTTCCCCTAGGCCTTGAGTACGGGTTGTAACTGGCGGCTGCTGAACTACATCTGTTATTGTTTATTGTTACCTATCTTGATGGCAAATCCTTTGGCCACAGTTGTATGACTTGATGGGCCTGTCCTGGACAGCATAGTATGTCATATATCCACGCAGTATGCATCTATTTTCTGTGTGGGCCTTGCATTCTTCACTGATTACATAAGTGCAGATCTATTTGCTGTTGGTAATGGCATATATTATTGTAAAATACACAATTACAAGTTGTTTGCGTATACATATCTGTGTGTCATCTCATGTCCTATGAATAGTGAGTGGGCTATGTGTAATTCCATACTCCTATTCAAGTGTAAATGTAATTTAGTAGGTTATACAGCAGCACAATTGTTATACCGATTTCACACTGGGAATGGAATGTGCTACAGTGGGACCCGAACTGAGAATGTGTGCACGATAGGCGGATGCTCTGCCCACTACACTATTGCAGCTCTGCATAAGTTGCATATTCCTACCTTAATATCATACCCATGCTCCCTTTCCCCGGCCCCCAAGCTCCACGTATTCAGCATCCATCCAGTCTGCAGTTGCTAGCCCTGCCATACCACACCTCCACACATTTCCCTCTCTGGAAGTCTCGGTATTCCTCCATATTACTGTCTCGATGCAACCTTCTGCAAGCTCTTCATCAGTTTAGTCCATGTACGTTCGAGCCTTCTCTTCATTCACCTCCAATACTGGTGGGAACATTATTGTGACCCATAACGTCTGGTGCGTCCCGACAGGAACGGACCTGTTGTTGTGTCACGAGTACACTTTGCTGGTCTACAATGTTTCTCCCACTGGTAGCATCCTGCCAGGGTTTTCAGATGCAGTGGTTTGCTCACACACCAGATCAGCCTCATCTCCTGCTTCCGCGGATGAAACACGCCCCCACACTGTGGCCCTTTTTCCATTCCTCTCTTCAGTATTATACGAGACTACTGTTCTCACAATATGCGTGGACAGGCACTGTTCATTGATACTCATAGACTGCTCGAAATACTGTGACTGAGCACTGTGCACGTTTGCTGGTATTAATGTACATACTTACATACATTTCCTATACTGCTGACTGACTGTGCCGGATGATATGTTTGTAATAGCAGCAGCTGATTGTATATCTGCCACGCCTTCGTGGTAACTCACTTGAACTATAATGTGCAGGGGGGGGGGGCCCTGGGAGTGCTGATTATGTTGTTACTGGCCACGATGAGGGCTGTGGGCTACAGCATGCTAAGGCACTGTGGGGGAAGTGTAGGTGGATATGCGGTGGTGTGAGGTAGGCTTGGACTTGCTGACCTCTGGTTATGGCGTCTTACACTGGGTTGGCCTCCACATTGCTTAACAAGTGTGAGCATTGCTTATTGCCACCCACACAGGCGTACTCCCGCTTGCTGCTGCATACCCACGCACTACTTCATGTACATGTCGTTATTATACATGCTTACATCAGGTGTACATGTCAGGTATGACTGTTCATGAAGGTCAGTGTAAGTTTGAGTGGAATTCCAGTTTAGCATTTCTGGTTAGGCTACACTCAGTTATTCGGGTTAGGTTTAGTTATGCCATACCTGTATTGTAGAGTAGATGTGAATAGTGGAGCTGTAGGCAGATAGGTGGAGGGGGGGACATTTTAATTGTATAGTAGGCCGTTTGACAGATTGGTGGTGGAGCGGTAGTGCAGGTGTGCAGGGTGTTGGGATATGTATGCGAGGCAGGACAGGAGGTGTCAGTGTCAGTAGTTGGTGTAGGGGTCTGGAGTGTTGGAGGGTGGTGGACTTCGCAAGGTGGTGATCCAAGTTTGCTTGTGTTTTCCCTTCATGTGTTATTCACATGTGTAGTCTGGGACAGCTGCGGTAATACACCTGGGTTGGGGGTACCAGATTCTGCCAATATAGTTGTGTGGAGTGTGTCACCTACCTGTGACTGTGAACATTACTACGAATGCAACAGGGGTCGATAGGTAAGTGGTGTTATTGGGCCACACAGAGGGGCTGATAGTGGGGACATGTCCAGGGATGTGCAGGACAGCTGATGGGAAGGTCCACAGCTGGCCATTTCTTCTACAGCAACAGCTGTGTATATACCCTGCATTTGGGGGTAGGTCTGGACAATCACACCCCTGGGTGGGGGTGAGGACAGCAACATAGCTCTCAGCCGATCAGAGACAAATCTCAACAGTCTCAAGGACAAATCCTCAATCAGGGACAATCAGGGACGTATTTAAATATTTGTACTATTAGCTTGATACATTTGCAGATTAAGAGAATGTGGAGTAATATAGATATTCTGACGTAAAATGTCTATAACTCTGGATTACTATCATTATTTATTAAGGGCAACTCGCCACCTTTTCTTCAGCAGTCACCAGTTTTAAGAGGGATTAAGAGGGACAGACCTACGATTGGAGTTTATATCAGGGATGTCCCTGAAGATGAGGGACTGTTAAGAGGTATGGACAGCAATCATACATTGTGATGCAAATTAGTTTGACTTACATGCCTACAGTGAGGTGTTGTGACCATGTGTTCTTTGGTGTCATTTAGTAGGTTTGCAACAACACATCTGGTTATACTGTCCTTTGCCATGTAAACTAGACTTTTCTGCAGTGGGACTCATACCGGGCGTGGCTGCTCATTAGGCATTGGCTGTGCCCAATGCACACTATTGCTTACATCCCTGGGGCGGTCCACATAGAA
The DNA here is from genome assembly GCF_019279795.1 of Protopterus annectens. Lineage (NCBI taxonomy): Eukaryota > Metazoa > Chordata > Ceratodontiformes > Protopteridae > Protopterus > Protopterus annectens. The sequence goes on along the minus strand of NC_056725.1, from coordinate 981,070,386 downwards.
CCTCTCCAGCCAACACCTGTACAGCTAGGCCCATAATGTCATACCCATAGTTCCCAGACTGCACTTCCTCTTCAGCAGTCTTCCTTACTCCAGGTTCAGGTTGGGTCTAAACACACCACTACCCACTTCCCACTCTCCTCTTCTCGGGACCCATCACGTACGTTGTCTCGCCCCATGGGTCATCAGGCTTTCCCAACCTTGTAGTCTGGGAACATGCATGCCCTGCTGTAGATTATCCGTGTAATGGCTGGAAGCCCGAATAGCCATAACATTTTTGGCTTGTCCTGCAAGGGACATTCTTGTCTTTGTTTCAAGATTAGACTTGGCGGGTCTCTCCCACTGGTAGTATCCTGCCTGTAGTCTAGGAAGCAGTGGTTTGTTTACTTTTATTGTGTGTTTGTATGTTTCACCTGGCTAGCAGCGGGGTGTTCATGCTACATGTTACACGTTTGTTGATTGGGCCCCTCATCCCCATTGGCATGGCCTGTGAACACATGTAATTCTTAACTGCTGTATCATATCCTAGATATTTATATGTGAATATTTATACACACACACACACACACACATATATATATATATATATATATATATATATATATATATACACATATATATAGATATATAGATATATATATATATATCTGTATTTGTATATATATATATATATATATATATATATATATATATATATATATATATATTGCTGTACATATATATCTAACGATATATGGATGTATGGGTGTCTGCAGATGTATATATCTATATGTGGGTATTTATATATATGTCTGTCTATGTATGTATACATTTGTACTTCAGAGAGGGAGAGGTATATCTCCATGTAGTTATGGGTATATAAACACACACATACCTCTACATATTTACATCTACATCTGATTATACCATTCTTTGCCATGTAAAATAGACTGTGCTGCAGTGGGTCTCGTAGCGGGAGTGTCTGCCCATTGGGCGGCGGCTCTGCCCAATGAACACTATTGCTTACATCCCTGGGGCAGTTCGCATAGACCCAGTCCAGCAAACACTTGCATGCCTAGACCCATAATTACATACCCATAGTTCCCCCACCCGCACCTCCTCAACAGCACTCTTCCTTACTCTGGGTGCAGGTCGAGTCTAAACACACCACTACACACTGCCCACTCTCCACTTCACGGGACCCATCTCGTACATTGTCTCGACCCATGGGTCATCAGGCTTTCCCACCCTTGTAGTCTGGGTGTGTACACACCCTGCCTTGATAGGCCATCTCACAGGCTTCCTCCTATAACAAGACATTTGTGGGGTGTATATATATGTCTGACAACATTTGGATGTATGGGTGTCTGCATATGTATATATGTATATGTGGGCATTTATTTATATGTCTATCTAGGTATATATCTATTTAGTTATGGGTATTTATACTAACACATATACCTCTAAATCTTTAGCTACATATCTGGCAATGTTGACTGGTATTGCTGGATACTGTGTTTCGTGTGCATACCAACCAACCTTGTGTGCCACGTATGCTTTGCGATACCTACCACTACATCCATTGGTGTACACAGAGTCACACGTGACATCTATTGTTAGTATGAGGAATACATTCTTCCCATGCAGGACAACCCAAACATTAGGTATTCAACCTTCATCTATACCCAGGGTTACATAGGTAACCCTGTCTATATGCATGGTCTCCAGCGTGTGCCACACCTAGGATACTTGGGTTGGGACGATACGAGATGGGTCCCAAGGGGGGGCAATGTGTGGTGGTATGGTAGCTATGAGTCAGTAACCAGGGTAGGGGTGGTGGCTGTGTGTGTGCTGTGGGTGGGGGGAAGCAGAACTGTGGGTTATGCATGTATGGGTTAGGGATGGCCTGGGTTGGATGGGCCTGTACTGCTCAGCCCGCCTAGTGGGTGAGGGAGAGGGGTATGTGATGTCGACATGTGACGCATAACAGAGGGCTGATTTAATCCCCCAGTTCAATGACAGACGTACAGTACTATGAGCTTGGTTGTGTATTGCAGGGCGGACGTGTTTGGCTGGGCAGGGGGTATGCAAATTCATATGTGACGTATATTGTTTGTAGCCTCTCAGGCCCATTGACAGTGCCTGTGGACATATATGTTTCTGTTCATCTGCCATTGGAATGTACAGATGTCTGGCCATATATACCTTTGTGGGTATATATATTTGCTTACATATGTCTAATTATGTCGGAATATACCTATGGCGATGTATATCTGTGTACATATGTTACTTGATGTGTATATGTGGACATATAGATGTTGACATATATATGTGTAGTTGTCAGCATTAGAATGTATATCTGTTCATATATTTGCATTTATATGTGTATATCTCTGGATATTTATATATATGTATATATATGTGACTACATCTATAGATATGTTGTATCAGTTTAGTTAGTGATATATTTGCAGACACACATCCATCTAGCTGTAGGTATACATTCTCTGTACTGTTGCATGACTGGGCTGGGGTTATGTTTCTGACAACATACAATTTCTGCATATCTGGCATGACTTAGTGGTAAATCATTTCATGTATGATGTGCATGGTCCTGGGTTCCGGCCTTGCGGAAGCTGTTTGTTTTGTTGCTGGGCAGAACACCGGCCGTAGGATACAGTGTGCTTAAGGCACTTTCAAGCGGTTGTAAGCGAGTTTGCGCAGAGGTAAGCACTGCTGACTTCTGGTCATAGTGTCTTACACGTAGTTAGCTTCTCCTTTGCTTAATCTGTGTCGGCGGTGCTTCACCCTGCCCACACACACTTGCACATGCTCAGTAGTGCTTACATATGCTTACTACTGCTTATCTGTGCTTTCGCCTGCTTACTGCTGATTTATTCATTATGGTACTGACTCTGCACATGTGCATTTAATGCAGTACTCCAGTTCACATTTAAATGTTATTTGGTAGGTTATACAGCAATAAAATGTAAATATATGTTTGTAGATGGATTTCACATGGAAAATGGTATGTGCTGCAGTGGGACTCGAACCAGGAATGCCTGCTCTGACCACTACACTGTTGCTGTGCTATTTCATTTGCATATATCTTCCTTGTTATCCTCTTCAGCCTTTTAAGCTGCTTTAACTGTAGCTAAGCGATGGGCACACCCGCACACCTATGGTTAGCTGTACTCAGAGTTTTAGAAATAAATACAGGGGTTACTTCTTTTTATTTTTATGTCCTGTTGCTGCTGTACACATGGGGGACTGTTGGTGGGGATATGCGGACACCTATGAGTGGTCTCGCTTGGTTATTTACAGTTTCTGCTGTTCTGCTTTGCAGGAGTATGTTTATTCTGAGAGTTCTGCTCTCAGACACACCCCCTGCACTCGTCCACACTCCATGTAGGATTAGGAGGTCAGGCAGCACACCTTCATTAATATGCTTGGTGTGCTGCAGTCCTCCTCCTAAATGGCCACTTCCATGCTGGACTAGACTAGTCCTGCACGGAAGACTAGTGAATCTGGGGGAGTGTGTTTTCCCTAAGAGCATTTCAAATATGTTGCTGTTATTATAGAACAGTTGTACGAGCTGTATTAAAAAATGTGCAGGCTTTACAAATTTAATAACCACAACCCAAGTAATGGATATGATAATACAAAAGCTGAAATCACCACAAATCACAGTACAAAATTCTAATGAAATTTTATTCACACTGGAGAGTGTAGTTTTATTATCATTTTAAGTCAATAGCTTTAAAAAGTATGCTCAGATCTGAAAAAAATAACATTTGCAAAGTTTAACTACTAAAAGAACACTTTTATTCAACAGTCACAATATTTTTTAGTGAATACTATTCTGTTAACTACAGTTTCATCAGTCAACAAAACTGCTTGTCAGATAAAAAAAAAATAAGTCAGGTGAGTAAGTGTGCTTTTCAGTCCTTGCTAATCAACAGATTCCATGTCAGGATCTGGGGTCTCTTGCAGAGACAGATCACTGACAAGTGTGTCAGCTGTTTCAGCTTGTTCTTTTGTACTCTGGCTAACAGGTGTCACTGGCTTAGATAGCAGACTGGGTTCTGACTGTTGTTCACTGGGCAAAGGAGACAGCTCTGGATGTTGCCCAGTAGCTGAATTCCTGTTTGCAGCCTCTATAGCCTCTGTGGTTTGAGGGATAAAGACTTGGTGTTCACAGAGATCTGAGTTCAGATGTTGAACATGTGATGGTATCTCTGCCTCACAGGAAGGAACAGCTGCACCCTTCTCAGATGTCTGCATAGTGAAGCTTATGTCAGCAGAAGATGTAGATGGGGGCTTCTCTCCTGAATGGACAACTAAGAATGAAGATGTAAGGTTCTTCAGCAGATCAGCTGCTGGGACTGATTTCAGTATGTCTTGCTCAGAGACAGGAGGAGATCTCATGCTTGTCTTGTCTTCAGGCAAATCCTTTTTCTCAAGTAGATTAGCTGTTGGTACTGACTTTAGCAAGTTTTGTTCAAGAATAGTAGCAGAACTCATGCTAGGCATCTGACCCAGTAAGTCTTTTTCATTTGATAGATCAGATGTTGTTATTGAGCTTAGCAGGTCTTCTCCAAAGACAGGAGTATAACTACTGTTTGGCTTGCCTTCAAGTAAATCTTCCTCTTCCTCTTCATCTTCTCTCTGTTCCCTGTTCCCTTTAGCTGAACAAATTCGTTTGTACAACTCATTTCGCTCTTCTTGCATTGCACGGCATAGTTTCTCTAGTCTTTCGATCTTCATTTGGAAACACTCATATTCTCTGTTTCTTACTCCTTTCTGTGGTGGAAAAATAACAGTAAATGTAAAATTTCAGGCTTATTTTATAACACATAAATACATAAAACATCTGTGTATCTACAGCACATTTTATTGATCATTGCCTGAGGTGCTTTAGTAAACTAAATTCCTAAGCTTTTTTAAACGAGTAATTTTAAAGGCAAGATAGGATGTTGGATGTTCTTTGAGAACCATATATCAAGGCATATGGTAAGATATGAGGGATATGGTAAGGCATATGGTAAGATATGAGAACAAAGTCTGAGTTCCTTTCTACACTTAGATTTGCAGGTATCCCACTATCCCACAACAACCAACACTCTGAAGTGGCTTAATGCACTTATAAAATGGAATGATACACATATATTTTTACTGCATTTTTTTCTTATGAAAATTTAGATAGTGAGACATGTATCTGAAAGCAAAAAGCTGAATAAGCATAGACAGAAACTTTAATCTTCAATGGAAATATGCAGATTAATGTTTCCCCCTTGCCGTGAGGTGGAGTGGCCTCAGAGTTGGCCATGTTAATTAGAGGGTGAATGGGTGCAAACAACTACATAAGGGCATTGGGTAATTTGTTCTTATTATTAAAAGCAGTAAGAAAACTTTATTTCAGGACTGCATTGTGAGATATTGTAGACAGGAAAACAGAGTAGTACATTTTATACATGGATTAGGTAGTACCTTATATAGTGCAAGTTGAATAAATAAGGACATTTTAGTCTTATATAGTGTAATTAACTTACCTTGCATTCCATAGCAGTAAAGCTGCTTTTTAATGGGAAGCAGATTCAAATCTTAAAATTCCTAAAGCATCCTTTCATTTTTTTGTTAATAATGACTTTTCACCCACATTAAGGGCATCTGCAATGGCCTCCTAGTCTGGGGTAAGCACATCTTCCATTTCTACTGCAACTGCACAAAGCGATGAAGCAGTATGAAGCCTTGTTAATGTTATTGCTAACAAGGTAGTGCACCTAGTGCCTCGACCTCAAAACCCTTATATTGGTGTTACTAAATGTTCTGGTCCTGGGGAGGCCAGTGGTCATTCTATAGTCCCTTAACCCATGTTATGGATAAAGCTTAGATGACACAATCCACTTGATTACAAAACTCTTTGGAGAGACATCATGAGCCCTTTGGGGATATTATCTGACCATCTGCGTGCTATTATTTATCGGGGTGGTGATGATTTTGCCAGTCTTTGTCCCTACTACATTTGCTGCTCACAAAATGACTGCCCTATTATCCAGATATGCAGTGTTTGACTTGGATGTATATTTGGAGTCTATTTGTGTTAAAGTGTTCCAGGTTAAGAAACCTTACAATAAGAATGGTATCTGGAATGGGGAATGGGATGTATCTGGAATGGGGAATGGGATGTGTGGGTGTGTTTGTTATTCCATGAAGCAGAGGTGCAACACATACTGGGCGTTTGCCAAGTGGCTGGCAGAGGCTTATACTCCATTACACTGGCCAGTCTAAACCTTTCATTTTTTGTGGAAGCTTGCAACATCTGGTGGGTGATTACCCAGTGAAATATTGTATTTGCTGTGGCTCTCATTACTACATTACACGAAACTGTCCTGCTAAGTGCCAGTTTTTCTCTGGATCTCATGAATGGCCCAGTTGCCCTAAGATTTATTCTTATTATTACACTCACTCAGTAAATCTTCAGTCATATGCCTCCTCAACTCCCCCACCCTTCTCTTCAACTCCGCACCTTTCCCTTCAGAGGAAATTCCTGTTGATCACTTGTACTTTGTAGTTTCTTCTGTTATTGAAACAAGTATACAAATAAACTTGGGTGTACTCAAAGATTCTGATGTACATCAACCCTAGGATTTATACACTGCAATGATGTTCCCCAGTCCATCCCTCAGGGTGAGGGTTCATCGTTACTTCTTGGTGCTCCTGCATCCCACATGTCCTCCGATTCACAGGACACTTTTGGTTTGACAGACTTTCAGTCTGGGATGTTATATCTAACATGGAAATTGTACCCTAGCCAAATACACATAGATGTGGATGATGAGGAGGGGGATTGGACCCCTGTTAAAGTTCCTGAGGTTAAAATGACTAAGTTATATCCTAAGGTCAATAAGAAGGTTAGTGGCAGTAAGCTTAATACCCTTAAATCCAGTAGTAATAGTTTTCCACCCCAGCAATTTGTTTTAATTTATTTTAATACATAATAGCAAAAATAAAAACTATGTACAATATTTACAATTAACAAATATCTAAATCACACCTGGAAAAATATATATAAATCCATACTGCTGAATTTTTCCTAAATTTATTTCTCTAATAACAATTTCAGCTTAGTCCAATATCAGAAATTGGGGCTTTTACTATTAGATCTTTGAGTAATACCATTTGTTACTTTTTGACATACAAAGGAGGTTAGTGTAAGAAACTCAATAGTTAGGCGGCATTTCAGTCTTCTAGTTTGAAGTTATCTTCCTTACAGCTGCCAATAAGATCCAAAGTAAAGGATATTGTGAAATATCTATACAACTAGGAAAAGGAGAATTAGTTAACAATAAAGCATCTGATATGATACACCAATCTGCCTATACATCTTGTATAAAATATCTAAATTCTTCCAAAAATGTACAATTTTTTTCACATTTTAAAAAACGTATGAGGCTAGTCAGTCTTTATTTTTTATATCTACAACAGATTGTATTAGTAGTGTTAAACGTGTATTTTATGAGTAATAAAAATCTTATGCACATTTTTCTATGTGAAGATCTTCCAAAAAGTACTAAACTAACAGATTTTTAAATTAAGTATTTAGTATTATCATTATTAATGTCATTTGTGTAATTAACATTAATATAATACCAATATTTATGCATAAACTCAAATCCATTTGTAATAATAATTGTATAATTTTGAAGTAGATACTTTTATATCCCCATTACCCATTATGACTAAAGAAAAGTATTTTAATAGATCAGGGATTTCTTCTTTTTTATGTTGTGCTATTAACATCTTCTCTTCAGTTTCACAATTTATATTTGAAGCTAAAGACCTGTCCTCAGAACTTAATTTAAATCTAAATACAATATTACAAAAACAAAACAAAAAAAAATAATTGAGATATATACTAGATGACATAAATGTATTATTAATTAGCTTTTCAGTTTTGTTTTGCATTGCCAATGGCCTCCTTGGACTGACTAAATAGCTTCTTGTGTTTGCATGGATAAAGTCTCCGAGTTATGATTTTGTTTGTTTACTGGATATCACTTGTTTTCCTCCGATAATGCTATCACTGGAACTCTTTGTTGTACTTAAGGACTGATACTAGGTCTAAGGATAAAGTTCATATTCCTCTCCTGGTTGGGTGACGGTCATTGATATTAGTATTCATGGCGTTCAAGAGTACCCGATATTGGTTTAGGCCCCCAGTTCATTGCAGGGTCAATGCTAACTATTTTCTGATTAGTTTTGTTTGTTTGTTTACCGACATTCCTTTTTTTCTCGACATTCCTTTGTTTTTGTGTGGTGACCTAAACTGCTATTTAGGAGGTCAGAAATGTTGGCCTAATCAGAACATGACATTATAAAGAGATATAGCTGATTTGGGCAACTTAAGCCAAGGAAGCACTAAGGAATATACCTCTAAATGGACAGGGCTAGATCTTTGTTAAATAGGGCCCTAGGCAGATTAATGGACTGCTCCCCTACAGCCATATCAATATCCCATTACTTTGCTGCCTGTCCTCACTTACCATAAACACTGTTCAAACCTGACAGCGGGGATACTATTTCTCTTTACTTCTACAATAATCACAAAGATGTGGATTTAACTTAAAATTATTTTAGAATTTTCAGCTAAAACACTAACAGACATTTGCTAAACAAAGCCTCAGATTGAAAACTGACTTACCATGAGCAATAACAAACAACCCTTCCCTTGAAACATTTATTGAAAATGCATCTGGCAATATGTTAAACTACTGGACATATATTGGAAGACACAGTCAAACAACAAGCACATAGTGAAGCACTGATTGATGTCTATGTGAAGGGCCAGGAAAGAAAACAAGGTTAATAAAAAATGTACTCATAGTTAAAATATTAACATTAAACTCACAGACTTCATGTTGTCCAGTTTATTCATAGACAAATAATAAACACATTGTCAACAGTCAACAAAACAAGGAAACCAAGGATTGCACCCAAGATACTTGTCTTATATGATAAATGTTCCTGTTTCCTGCAATCAGCTCCTTCCTTTATACCATAACTACTGTGGGTTGCAGGAGCCAAGTATTTACACACACACACACACACACACACACACACACACACACACACACACACACACACACACACACACACACAAAAATATATCAATTATACACCTCAGACATCTGCTTCAGAACAAGTGAATGAATGCATTCATAAATAATGGATGAGAACATTCACTGCTGTCAAAAACATACATTGGAACCAGTTGTAGATCCTAACTGCCTTTTTAACGTCTTAGCTTGAATCAGTGACAAATACCTCAAAATCAGGAACATACTTTAAATATTTCACTTATATATTTAGAAGTTGCTAGAATAAAACATTTTGCATTAATAATCATTCTCTAAAGAATGCAAAGTCTAACACTCAGTCCTGCCATTATTTAAGTGACTTTAATTCGCAACAAGTTGCCAGGAAGTAACCCATTTTACAAGGAACAGACAAAATACCTCTCAGCTTTTTTTGCTCAAGAATTCTGGTCAAAGCCAAAATAATGAGAGGCAAAGGAACACATCTATTTGATAACCAAATGCAAAGTGTCCCTTTTAGGGATGTCCCAGGAGCACTGCCTGGTTGACTCTCTCAAAGGCCCACAGGAGGCAAATGGAGGTGGAAGGATTCAAACCCTGTACTTTGATTCTTGCAATTTTGTAACTGAGAATTAATATGCTTTAGTAAAGTATAACTTTCTGCTTGTTAGTTTATATTTGTCTTAGCCATTAGAAGACTGCAGTTTACAATAGTCTGTAAAAGGAATATACTATTTTTATCAGTGTTACTATTATAAAACACTGGCATATCTTAAGGATTGTACTGTACATAAATATTAAGGAGCACACACACATTAACTGCCTGTAAATTTAATAACTGCATTTCATAAGTGTGCGATGGGAAGTTTCTGTAGTGCTGCTACATGTACTGTCTGTGGCTTTAAGGGTTAAATGCTTATCTGTAGGCAACATCTTAATTTTCAATTAAGTGGAAATGCCATTTCAGCCTTTCTGCAGGAAAAAAATGTCAACAGCTTATCTTTATAGCAGTTGGTCGTGGCAGTTTTCACATTAGCACTCCACAGGCACAACAAAGTTCTGTTGTAACTTTTAAGGCTTGTTTGTTCCCTCCCTCACTGAGCTTGAGCTGCCAATACATATTTTGCAGCACACATTGCCAGTTTTGCCATCACACAACCAAAAGTGTAGAAATACATCCAGCCGAAAAACGAGTGAACTTCAAACAATTAAAAAAAAATTAATGCCTGCTCGCTAGATCAGTAATATTTATTATATATTAAGTGCTTTCATCTCGTAGTACAAGATACTACCTTCTGAAGTCCTAGATATTATTGGATGAAAGTACTTAATGCATAATAAATATTATTTTGTTTATAGCACTGATGTGTGGTTTTCAAATTTACTACTACCTTCTGAGTTCTAATATATATAATATATATATATGCATACATACATACATATATATTTTATATATATATATATATATATATATATATATATATATATATATATGGGTCCCCTTCAGATGATCAAATTTTTAAAAGCTCGATTTTCATATGGCCAAGACCATATGATTTGTTGGTGTCTTTTGGCCTTTTCCCGGTTAGGGGTCGCCACAGCAGAACTCCGGTCCGCTAATGATTGGCAGTAGAGTTTTACATGCTGGCTTGCTGGGCCTAATGCACAATCTTCAATGAAGGAATGCCCATTCACGCATGTCGCCACACAGAAGACGCTCTAACTGCCGATTGAATGGGCAACGTCTAACTGTGAGGTGACGATGCTACTGCAGCACCACCGCCAAGACCATATGATTGAACTTTTAAAATGGAGATCTCCATACAGCATGGAATGGGAAGATTTCCCTTTTCCGCAATGTAGTGCGATCTCAGAGTTGGTATATTTAAATAGTGGGGGTGTGGTTGGTGCAGGGGGACTTGCCCCCTTCTAAAAAGGTTTATTTTTTTTGTTTGCTTTATTTATTTATTTATTTTTTTACATGTTTGAACATTTGAAAGTTCAATCATGTAAAGTAGAGCCATATATATATATATATATATATATATATATATATATATATATATATATATATATATATAAAACAAAGCCACAAAGTCCCAAGGATGTAAGACAAAAAACCAAACTGCAGGCAGCCAGCAACGCAAAACACTATAATTGTCCAAATAAAGAAGTAACCACTTTGTATAAAAAATATCAAAAGATTTAATGGAAACAAAACAGACCAGACGTAAGCGCTTTCACGGACTACCTGTCCGCTTCCTCAGACGTACAATAGTGAAAAAACAGTTACAATATATAGCACAAACATCACAATCTAATTAAATAATTAAGCAATTAAAACCAACAACCATAATTAACAATTAAAAGTTAAAAACACATTACCTAAGTGGTCTGGCTTGTAAAATAGGTTTAAGGGGAACAGTTTCATTTAAACCACGTCCATGGTGTGCTCCCAACCTCAGAATCCATTTAACTTCAGCAGTCTCCGTTTGATTAACTACATCCCCCAATCTTAGATTATCTGGAACTATGTGCAAAATTGGAAACAAAAAAGTATGTGTTGAGTCAGTGCTCAGTATGTGTTTGGCAATAGCATTATAAGTTTCATTTCTATGGACACAATAGTAATGATCACGGATTCTCTCCTTAAGTGATCTGTTCGTTTTGCCATCATAATAGCAAAAACAAACTTTACACTGTGCAACATAGACCAAGTTTCTAGAATTACACGTTCCTGAACACTTAATACTCCACAATACACCTGTGTCAGGGTGTCTAAAAAACCTGGATTCATCTATATAAGAACACTGCAGACAATTATTACATTTCTTAGTACCCCTCAACCAAACAGGGCAGACCTCCAACAAGTTAGTGCTAGTATAACAAATCCTTTGTTGTAAAGTCTGACAATTTTTATAAATAAAGTTCGGAAATGTACCTACTAGTTGCTTGGTCCTGACATCTGATGTTAAAATATTCCAATTGTTGTAAACTAAGTTTCTAATCTTGTTTATGTTGCTACAATATGGAACAACAATAGACACATTGTTACTAATGTTAGATTTATGGACACGTGAATTGCTAGTACTAGGACCAAAATAAGGTTTAGCCCTATGTTCCCTATGGTATCCCATTTGTTCATTGACTATGTTAAATTCATCGGGTGTGTAGCCCCTACTCAAAAAGCCAGTTTGTAACATTCCCATTTCTTCCTTAAAGATTTTATCATCACAACAAAGACGTGATGTTCTCATGGCTTGTCCTTTAATGATGTTAGTAAAACAAGCAGGATTGTGCATACTTTGTCTATGCAAGTATGAAGGTTGGTAACAGGGTTTCCTGTACAATTTAGTCTTGACTATAGCATTTTCCACATAAATATTGACATCTAAGAAATCAATACTATGCTGAGAACATGTACCAGAAAACTTCAGAAACTGGCTGGTCGAATTAATGTAGCTAAAGAAATCAGAACTGACAAAGTTAGCATCATCCATCACAATAAATAAATCATCCACAAAGCGTCTAAAGAACTTCATAGAAGCATAAGAAACTAAGTATTGTTGTTCCCAAGCAACCATAACCAGATTGGCATAGCTATTGGCACAACTAGTGCCCATAGCTATGCCTCTAACTATTTAAAGTATCTAGAATCAAACAAAAAAACATTATTGTCAAGCACCAATTCTAGAAGGAAACACAGAAATTCAGCTTTATCAGACTGCAAAAAATTGTCTTTAGTCATCAGGTGGTATACCATCTCAATACCAATAGAATTGGGGATGCAAGTAAACAAAGATTCAACGTCAGCTGTCACAAAAACTGTTGAAGATGTATACCCAAACTCAGTTAAAAACTCATAAAGGTCTCTCAAAAAATGTTCAGTATCTCTTAGTACATAATTGTACTGACTTAGAATCTGCTTTAGTTCATAGTCCAGATAAACGGAGATGGGTTCGGTGACCCATCCAGCACCTGCTACAATGGGTCGAAACGGAGGTAGAGAAGAATTCTTGTGTATTTTAGGCAGGCCATGAAGTCTAGGCACAACAGGATGGACCACTAAAAAATAATCAAACAACTGCTGGTTCATGCTGTTTATGTCCAGACAGTCTTGTAGTGCTGTCTGAATTTGTACAATAATACCCTTAATAGTGACTAAATCGATTTGTACATAGGCATCAGAACTAAGCATGGCCAACATTTCTTCTATATAATAAGAAGTATCAAGTACAACAACTGGTCCACCCTTGTCCGCGGGTCTAACTGTAATGCTGGTGTTATTCCTAATACTTTTCAAAGCTTCACGTTCATCTATTCCTAGATTGTTGTCACAGTCAGAGTCAATAAAACAATAGTCATTATAGATATCATTCTCCATTGCCTGTAAAAATACTTCCACGTTAGGTGGTAAACTAGGTGTGTAGTTACTTCTTCTTTTAAAATTAGTATTATGCGCCACGGAACTACCCTCCATGGCTAGCTTAAGGGCAATCTCTCATGCAAAAAGCCTTAAGGCTACTAAAACTTCACTATGATCAATACACATAGAAGGTATAAACTTTAAACCTTTGTTCAGCAACCTTAACTCAGCTGAAGTAAGAGTATACTTAGAAACATTCCATACTAACTGTCGTTCGCCCACATTTTCTTCAATGTTCGTACCTGATAATTCGGTGGTGCTTCCTTCCGTTTGACACCCCTGGACACATCCAAATCCAAGGATTTTTTCCTCGCCGGCTTGTAGGGCAATGGAAAAGCCAACGAACCAGCACTATGATGATTATCGGCTAATAACTTCCTTCTAACGTCCATGGGAGGCTGTACAACATCGGAAAGGGATGCTGTTGAATACAGTGTGAAACGTCATTATGTTGATCATATGAGAAGGTCTGAAGAGACGCCTCCTGCCAAACATGTAGAATTGCGTAGTGACGTTCCTTTGTGTGCGACAGAATCACTGCCTTCACCCAACGCTGTTTCGAATTATTCTACTCCAATGGAAGTTCCTGCTACTTCAATGATTACTGCCAATGTATCCGCCGATGTTGTACGGCCTCCCATGGACGTTAGAAGGAAGTTATTAGCCGATAATCATCATAGTGCTGGTTCGTTGGCTTTTCCATTGCCCTACAAGCCGGCGAGGAAAAAATCCTTGGATTTGGATGTGTCCAGGGGTGTCAAACGGAAGGAAGCACCACCAAATTATCAGGTACGAACATTGAAGAAAATGTGGGCGAACGACAGTTAGTATGGAATGTTTCTAAGTATACTCTTACTTCAGCTGAGTTAAGGTTGCTGAACAAAGGTTTAAAGTTTATACCTTCTATGTGTATTGATCATAGTGAAGTTTTAGTAGCCTTAAGGCTTTTTGCACGAGAGATTGCCCTTAAGCTAGCCATGGAGGGTAGTTCCGTGGCGCATAATACTAATTTTAAAAGAAGAAGTAACTACACACCTAGTTTACCACCTAACGTGGAAGTATTTTTACAGGCAATGGAGAATGATATCTATAATGACTATTGTTTTATTGACTCTGACTGTGACAACAATCTAGGAATAGATGAACGTGAAGCTTTGAAAAGTATTAGGAATAACACCAGCATTACAGTTAGACCCGCGGACAAGGGTGGACCAGTTGTTGTACTTGATACTTCTTATTATATAGAAGAAATGTTGGCCATGCTTAGTTCTGATGCCTATGTACAAATCGATTTAGTCACTATTAAGGGTATTATTGTACAAATTCAGACAGCACTACAAGACTGTCTGGACATAAACAGCATGAACCAGCAGGTGTTTGATTATTTTTTAGTGGTCCATCCTGTTGTGCCTAGACTTCATGGCCTGCCTAAAATGCACAAGAATTCTTCTCTACCTCCGTTTCGACCCATTGTAGCAGGTGCTGGATGGGTCACCGAACCCATCTCCGTTTATCTGGACTATGAACTAAAGCAGATTCTAAGTCAGTACAATTATGTACTAAGAGATACTGAACATTTTTTGAGAGACCTTTATGAGTTTTTAACTGAGTTTGGGTATACATCTTCAACAGTTTTTGTGACAGCTGACGTTGAATCTTTGTTTACTTGCATCCCCAATTCTATTGGTATTGAGATGGTATACCACCTGATGACTAAAGACAATTTTTTGCAGTCTGATAAAGCTGAATTTCTGTGTTTCCTTCTAGAATTGGTGCTTGACAATAATGTTTTTTTGTTTGATTCTAGATACTTTAAACAGGCCAGAGGCATAGCTATGGGCACTAGTTGTGCCAATAGCTATGCCAATCTGGTTATGGTTGCTTGGGAACAACAATACTTAGTTTCTTATGCTTCTATGAAGTTCTTTAGATGCTTTGTGGATGATTTATTTATTGTGATGGATGATGCTAACTTTGTCAGTTCTGATTTCTTTAGCTACATTAATTCGACCAGCCAGTTTTTGAAGTTTTCTGGTACATGTTCTCAGCATAGTATTGATTTCTTAGATGTCAATATTTATGTGGAAAATGCTATAGTCAAGACTAAATTGTATAGGAAACCCTGTTACCAACCTTCATACTTGCATAGACAAAGTATGCACAATCCTGCTTGTTTTACTAACATCATTAAAGGACAAGCCATGAGAACATCATGTCTTTGTTGTGATGATAAAATCTTTAAGGAAGAAATGGGAATGTTACAAACTGGCTTTTTGAGTAGGGGCTACACACCCGATGAATTTAACATAGTCAATGAACAAATGGGATACCATAGGGAACATAGGGCTAAACCTTATTTTGGTCCTAGTACTAGCAATTCACGTGTCCATAAATCTAACGTTAGTAACAATGTGTCTATTGTTGTTCCATATTGTAGCAACATAAACAAGATTAGAAACTTAGTTTCGAACAATTGGAATATTTTAACATCAGATGTCAGGACCAAGCAACTAGTAGGTACATTTCCGAACTTTATTTATAAAAATTGTCAGACTTTACAACAAAGGATTTGTTATACTAGCACTAACTTGTTGGAGGTCTGCCCTGTTTGGTTGAGGGGTACTAAGAAATGTAATAATTGTCTGCAGTGTTCTTATATAGATGAATCCAGGTTTTTTAGACACCCTGACACAGGTGTATTGTGGAGTATTAAGTGTTCAGGAACGTGTAATTCTAGAAACTTGGTCTATGTTGCACAGTGTAAAGTTTGTTTTTGCTATTATGTTGGCAAAACGAACAGATCACTTAAGGAGAGAATCCATGATCATTACTATTGTGTCCATAGAAATGAAACTTATAATGCTATTGCCAAACACATACTGAGCACTGACTCAACACATACTTTTTTGTTTCAAATTTTGCGCATAGTTCCAGATAATCTAAGATTGGGGGATGTAGTTAATCAAACGGAGACTGCTGAAGTTAAATGGATTCTGAGGTTGGGAGCACACCATGGACGTGGTTTAAATGAAACTGTTCCCCTTAAACCTATTTTACAAGCCAGACCACTTAGGTAATGTGTTTTTAACTTTTAATTGTTAATTATGGTTGTTGGTTTTAATTGCTTAATTATTTAATTAGATTGTGATGTTTGTGCTATATATTGTAACTGTTTTTTCACTATTGTACGTCTGAGGAAGCGGACAGGTAGTCCGTGAAAGCGCTTACGTCTGGTCTGTTTTGTTTCCATTAAATCTTTTGATATTTTTTATACAAAGTGGTTACTTCTTTATTTGGACAATTATAGTGTTTTGTGTTGCTGGCTGCCTGCAGTTTGGTTTTTTGTCTTATATATATATATATATATATATATATATATATATATATATATATATATATATATATATATATATATATATATATATATATATATATATATATTTAACAAATAAAAACACAAAACAGGTCAGAGATGGATGACTCAGACAATTGGGAAGCTTAATTACGTTTAAATGTTGATCTGCACAGCAAATGGCAGAAGGAGCACAAGAGTTAGCATTGCTGACTCTTTCTTGGCACTCAGCAGGAGGATGTGGTGCTGAAATTTTTAAGTTGTTGCTTTGAATCAAGCTTTTAAAAAGTCAGTGACAGGGCAATATCAAATAAGGTACATTAAAATTACTGTTACTTAAACCTGCATCTACCACCAACTGAGCCATTGCAAAGTTGTTTGGGGGAGGATGAACAGACCAAACGGGTGGGGGATAGGAGGGCATGGTAGAGGGGGACAGGAAGAGAGATGTCATGGGATTGAAGTTATAAAATGTAATTAAACAAGCAAGTATTGCAGCCCAGGGCCAATTTCTAAACATTTACATAAAACAGAGTAATAACAAAAATAATGGAAAAAAAAGAAATGTTAAAAGCCACCACCCTGCATTATTATCCCAAATAAAAGAAGCTATTGCAGGGGAAAAAAGTTAATCAAGTATGTCAAGTTACGTAGATTAAAATGTTACTACAAGAGAGAAAAAAAGGAATTTAAAGAGATGGATGGGTCATATGAGGAAAACATGGATTTTTTATGTTATCTAGTCCCCTTAGACAGTACCACCGGGCCCTAGGCAGCTGTCTAGGTTGCCTAGTGTTGGATCCTGCCAGTAGGTGGGGCTCCATTCACATCTAAATTGATTATTTGTTCTATTTTTTCACATTTGTCAAAATTGCCACAAAGAATGCTCTACCCAGTATTTACAGATCATTGTGCTCTGTGGACTTTTTTTGGCACTTCAGGAAAAGGAGATGTACCATTTAACTGACAAGTGGACACCTACTCAGCATTACTTGCTGTATGATTCCTATATTGACTATTGGCTACATCTTAAAAAGAAGCTCATTAGCCAATAGTGAAGATTTGGCACATCTTCTTCTTCTCACTTTCTTTTATGCAATCTTTGAGCCACTTATATTCTTATTATTTGAATAATGTAGATGTTGGTAGAAAGGTATCAGGTCAGGCACTTTGTGACATATAAACACACCAGAATTTGCTTAAGGTCCAACAGTTGCTTTTGCCCCAATAGCATGTTGTCACAGGTACAGGGGAAGTAGTACTGTTGCATTTAGGCAAGCAGATGTTACATTGTAAAAATGTGATGGACAGTTTGTTGGGCCAAGATGGTATTGTGCATTCTGAACAAAGAGGCATTTTGCTTATTGTTTCTGATCACCTTACCTCTTTATATGGGGAACCATTCTGTGAGTGGCCATCATCTCCTTGTTTGACAGTTTACAAGAAAAATTGAATAAACCAATGACATTCTCTGAATTCCATATGGTCCTTTAATTAGTTAATACTTATAGTGTGCCAGGAATTGGTGGCACTTCTTATGCCTTTTACAAGTCTTTGTCCAGAGGTCATAAAGCACATTCAATTAAGCCTATTTAATGAATGGCTTGAGCAGGGGACTCAGCACTTGGAGATTCTTCAGACAGATACCGGCTTTATCCAGAAGAAGGGTGATCAGAGCATATTGGAAAATTGGCACCTAATATCCCCCTGAAACATGGGCTAGATTTTTTTTGTAAGATACTGCAGCAGAGACTTTGTGCAAAGTTAGATACCATCCTAGGTCCTGATTTCTGTGGCATTGCTGGCAGACCAGTGCACAATTTTTTGCTATATCTTAAGGGGCTGATTGCAGAGGCCCATTAGTGTTATCTTGTGACATCTCCAAGGCATTTGATAATATGAGACATTCATAGCTAATTTCTATCTTGTATGCTTATGGCCTTGTGAATGTCTTTTGTTGGGTCATTTCTTCAGTTTACACTCACACTCAGGTGATAGCAGTGATTAATGGTTTGGAGGGAGCTGAGATCCCTATGTTTAATGTAATCTGGCAGGGTTACCCCTTCAGCAAGTATCTCTTTACCTTGGTGATGGGAGCAGTTATTTGTAGGATTCAGGTGAAAGCTTCTTTACTCACTGTTGTCATATGAGTGCAAGGTAATTGCCACCTTGCCTTTCTGGGCATAAGCAGATGATTACATGTTGTTTGCTGAGGACTGCCCCTCTTTGGCTATTATTTGTTGATATCTCACATTGATATTGTCTATTATTGGTTTATGTCTCACCCTTGATGAAAGTATTAATGTTGCTTTCGTCTGTTATTTGGAAGGAATTTCTTCTAATGAGCAAGGATTGAATATCTTAGGGCTCCCTTTTGGGAATACGACCATAGTTGATGCTCATTTGTCTAAACTTTACAGCAGAACATTACAAAATGGTAATTTGTGGAAGACATTTGCTTTGTCTTTTAAGAAAAAAGTCTGCCTTATTGATGGAGGTTTAGTAAGCATTTTTAGTTACATGGCTAGGATTTACTTCCAAGAAAGTTTGAGACACAGTTGATTTATCTTGTGTTTTATTTCTTTTGGGGATCCAAGTTGAACCTGCTGAGGCAGTCTGTCATTTATAATTTAGAGGGCAATGGTGGTTTGAGTTGCACACTTTTTTGAACTCCTTACTTCTATATTGTGCTTCATGTTATCTTGAGATTATGGCCACCTTCCTCCTGGACAGGTATCTCTGTTAAGGGCAGTTTGGGAATGCTTGTTTTGGGGATACATGGGTGTACTTTCTAATGACATCAAATAAATGTAGCCAGTTCTGAGGTGATGGACACATTTCTTGAAGATCCTCCTTACTGGTTTATAAGTTATGGTATAACTCTGTTATAACTACCCATTACACTGAGGAAACATTGATTGTTAGTGGGGATTCGGGAATGTTTCCATTGTTACCATACAGTGGTACAATGGTCTGACTTTTTGTGGAGATGTGCATTCCCATAAACTGCCTGTGAATGCTAAAGTGAAATATTGCCCTTTGACAGAATCTGTCATAAATTAGAATGTGGGACAATAGAGATGCATGAAAACTTTTCTTTTCTTGTATTGAGTGACTGGATTTTGGGAGTCTTTGTGACAAAATGTTGGTCTTCTAGTATTTATTCAATATGCCTTTATCCAGGGCTCTATATGGAGATTATGATTGTACCTGGAACCCTGCTATCCATTCTACTGACTTTGCATGGTTTCAGCAATTTGGCATATTTGGAGAACTCACTGTGCAGACGTGTTCTGTAATAAAACATCTGCTCCAGAAGGTATCTTAGTGTGTTTACAAAAGTGGCTTTGGGAGAAGGGCTGGGGGGTTGCACATTGGTTTGCAGTCTGTTGAACTTTATGTGTTAGTGACTAAGTTACATTGGATTGCTCTTGCTAGACCTTTTGACTTTGTCTGACACTACATTCTTAGAGTATTTTTCTTCTTATAGACTTTCCAGTGACCTGTTTGTGATTGACTGAGCTATTTTTTTTACTGAGCTGTTTTGGGGAATCTTTTTGTGCAAATTTTTAATATACAATTCCCACTACCCGCAATGCACTGCAAACAAGCTTCTTCTCTGGTTCATTCTTGCACTGTTATGTGTTCACATCAAAAAAAGTAATCCCATGCTATTTTTGGTGTTTGCTGCTCCTTCTGACAGGAAAGTTGTTGCCCTTTCACTTTTTTCCTAAATTTGTCTGAATAGTTTCCTCATTGAGTAACTATGTGATTGTTTTCAGGACAGTTTGTTCCATCTCTCCCCCCTCTCTCTGCCGTTTTTATATTTTCCCTTTTACCCCTCTCCCACAAATTTGAGGTATTTCATATCACTTTCATAATTTTAATTTGCAGTACTCTTTTTTTGCATAATTGTTAAATTACTTGATTAATAATTTTTTTTCTTCAAACAAATTGCCTTTTTTGTTGATGCTTTTTATAAGTGTTGACTTTAGATTTTTCAGAAATTTGTGTATGTTCCTTCCATTGCAAGAACATGCCAAAGGCATAAATTCATCAAGTTTGATAACATTTAGAGTGAATGTACTGGTCAGCACCAAAGTTTCTCTCCAGGTTCTACCTCTAAAAGACCCAAAGCTTAAGCATTGTCGTCTATTTCTTTTCCTTCAGGGAGTCATACACATCCAGTTAAGACTGTGCCTGAAACGTCACCTAGAAAACTTGTTAGAGATGAGGGTATTGCTTTCTTTAAGGTATTGGTCCTTCGGTAATGACAATCTATTTTCCCAGAGGATTTCTTCTAATAAATACTTCAGGTCAAAAAAATAGTGGAGGCATTCTGCAAAGTTTATGCAGTGATGATGTTCCAACCTCTTTTCTGCCAACAGTACTAAAATAGAAAGGGACCTTTTCTTTTTGCCAAATATTTCATTTCTTGCTTCTCCTCAACTTAATTCTTGCTGTGGCCCCAATTAGGTCAGTGGGTGACCCACAGATTTCAATGCTGAAGCCTTTGCCACAGCCAAAATTGGATGGAGACCCCATTTTGGCCATGCAGCTGTGGAGATTAGATCTGTTGACATTGATTATGCCACAGACATCTACTGTTATGGTCGCAATGCCATAAGTGTCATGTGATCCTTCTGCCACATAGACTGGGCTTTGACTATTGGCACCAATCTCAGACACAAATCCTTCAGGTCTACAACTGACATTATCAAGATCAATCATCTTCCTGCCTTTGGGCTTTGGAATCAGTGTCATTCGTATCCCTTTAGTTCTTGGCTCAGTGCCAGAGGGTCTTAGCTGTATTGACCTCAATACAGACATTACAGATCCTGTTGCATTTGCTGCCCTTGGCTTCTATTCATAATCCCACTTTCAACAGAGACTTCACTTTGACAGGACCATTGGTCTCCTACCCTCTTTCTGATCAGGACAGAAAGCTTGGAATATCCCTGTAGGCTAGCACATGAGTCTTACTCATTGTGTTTGGATCACTCCCTGCTGAGGAAAATTGGGAAACACAAGTGTAAGAGGAAACCCTTAGACTACCTCAGCAGTCTGCTATGTGAGAAACATGAGGATGAAGATAGTGATTCCCATCATCTCTCAAGATACTCCCATGTTTGGGTAAATATTGGAAATGATGAGACAGAATAGGGGATGGCCAACTGAGACCACTCCTTCTCCTCAGACCACTCCTTCTCCTCAGCACATCCTAAAGGAGGCCTTCCATTCTCCCAAACTTTTTCTTGGGTGGCCTCACTGGTTGACATAATGATTTAGCTGGTGATGAGAACAGTATGGAAGAACCCTGCTGTTGTGGCCTATACTGAGGTGGCCAGATAAGATCCTACAGCATTTCGAGAAGTTTTCATTTTGGGTAGAAACTTAAAACTGACTCCATGGTTGTGGCAACAGTCCTTAAAAAGGCTCCAGCTCCAAACTTTCCTGCTGTCCATTTCTCAGGTTAGGAATTATTTGCAGGGAACATATTTTGTAAGCATGTTTACATGTCCACTACTTTTATTATGGGGACACTGAACTACTTGTGCCATATGCTATACTTCCAGTAAGAAAGAAAGCAGTTTTTAGTACTTAATAAATAAGCACCTATTCAGGCATGTCTAAAGGTCAGCTCCCAGTGTTTTCTCCTGTCTACCTGATGAATCTAGGCATCTTGGGACAATGCAGCAACTGCCTCATGTACACAGACAACTCTCTCCTCCTACCACCCAACACTATGACCTGTGAGAGATGCACTTATTTAGCCAAACTGGAAGCAAAGCTCTCTTCACCAAAGACTGGCCTAGACAGTCAAGAGGAGAAGGTAAACACCTGCACCGCACCATACTCATCACATAGTCCCTCAAAACCTACACCACCAAAACACACACACAGAAGCACAAAACACACACCTACATTCATGGAGGCACTCAGTACAAATCTGCCCAAACAACAGAGACCTCCAAAGCAGAAATGCAAGCAACCTCCACCCCCCCAACATAACCCAAATGACACATATTCCACATGCTCAGTGTGCCACTCAACTACAGCCCATAAGGCATAACGTACCCAACACTCTAGTCATAGGTGACTCTATAGTCAGGCACACTGATGTTCCACACACCAGGCTAAACAAGGAAAAAGTTACAGTCAGCTGCCTGTCAGGTGCCAGGATCTGCCACATAATGCACGCACTCAGGTCACTCCACAACAAGTACAAATATGACTCTGTCATTGTCTATGTTGGTGTGAATGACTTGAGACGTACCTCCCTGGACTACATGAAAAGAGACATGGAGGAGCTCTCCGATCTTGTAGCCCAGGCAGGTATGACCCTAGCCCTGAGTAGTATCCTGCCATCACCCAGAATGATACCACAGTACAAGGACAAAATGATTGAATTTAACAATTGGCTAAGCTTCTGGTGTCATTCTAAGGGAATCCAGTATCTGTCTGCCTGGGATGACATGATCGACAGACCACGCTGCTTTGCCAGAGATGGCCTGCACCTGTTGCCCTTGGGATTCCAGATACTGGAAAGGCTCTTGCCACCCCTATAGTGCCTTTTTTAGGCAAGGTTCAAATGACAAATTCACCACTGTAACAGGTACAAGCAAGCAAAATCTGAGGGTAATGCTACTCAATGCTAGAAGTCAAAACCTCAAAATGCACTCACTCGAGGCACTCCTTAAAATGGAGAACATTGACATCTGTGCAGTGACAGAGACCTGGTTGAAAGCTCCAGAGAGCACCCCTGCATTACCAGGCTATAATTCATACCACATGTTTCAGCCACCAAACCCGGTCCGAAACACTAAAGGTGGAGGCATGTCCATATTCATTAGGGATATCCACACCGCCAAGCTAGTTGCTCAGCATAATGCATCCGAGATTATCCAAGTTCAACTAACTCTAGGCAAAACTGCAATCCAGATTGTAGCTTGCTACAGACCCCCCACCATGTCAAAGGATTCCCACACCTCTTTTCTTGATACACTGGAAAATATTAAGGTACAACCCAACACTCTAATAATGGGTGATTTCAACTACCCTACCATTAACTGGGAAAACTACTCATGCACCAACTCTTTTGCTCAACGTTTTCTGGAAATCATCAATTCCAACGCCTTGGATCAATTTATCCACACCCCCACCAGGGGCAGCAATATCCTAGACCTGGTCATCACCAACATGGGTGACCGGTGTTCCACACCAGAGGTCAGCTCCTCGCTGGTCAGATCTGACCACAAGCTAATCACCCTAGACATCCACATCCCGCTCCCACCCCCCATTAGGAAAACAACCGTAAAAAATTTCTCTAAAGCCAACTTCACGCTTCTTAAGACAGAAGTGGCAAACTTCACAACACCCATGCAGATGGACAATAGAGGTACGACTGCTGAATCCTACACAAATGCACTTTATAAGCACTTACACGAGTGTATGGATCGTGCTATCCCTAACAGAACCAAGATGCTAGCCTCCAAAAAAGGAAGCCAATCTGGTGGTCTTATGCCATAAACAAACTCTACAACAGAAGAAAGAAACTGTTGCAAAAAAAAGAGTAAAATCCCATGATTGGAGGATCTTCCTGGTCAGCCTCAGTAAGAAGCTGAGATCCCTCATAAAATCCTCCAAAGCTAGTTATGAAAATAAAATTGCCACTGATTCTAAAGACAAACACAAAGCATTCTATAGCTATGTCAAGAATCTCAATGGCAACACTCAGATCTGCTCTGAGTTACAGCATAATGACACTAAATATACAGAACCAACTGATATTGCCAACATCCTGGCAGATAGGTTCAGTGCTAACTACCCCCTCTCACCCCCTAAAGGGTCCATCTTTCTACCGGAAGAATGCAAAGTTCCTATAATCACGGCTGCACAGGTAAAAACCTCACTCTCCAAAGCCAAGAACACAGCATCCATGGGACCTGACAACATCCCAGGCTGCCTTCTACATGAACTACAGAATGAACTGGCACCCCACCTAAGTACCATGTTCAATCATAGCCTCACCTCAGGCTTTGTGCCCATTGAATGGAGCACCGCGACAGTTATCCCACTCCACAAAGAGGGGCCACAACAGACGCTGGGAACTACAATCCCATTAGCCTGACATGCCTGGTCTGCAAGCCCATGGAACGTATCATCATGGAACTCATAAACAAAGACATTGGAGATCTCCAAACTCTGGACCCCACACAGTTTGGGTTTGTAAAAGGCAGATCATGTCTCCTAAACCTGATAGACTTCTTTGAAGTTATCATCAAAGCCATAGATAAGGGTAAGGTGGTTCACACAGCCTATCTAGATCTCGCCAAGGCGTTTGACACCATCCCCCACTCTGGAATTATAGATAAACTCACTAAACTAGGTATAAATTCCTATGTCACAAGATGGTTTGCCAACTGGCTTACTGACAGAACCCACACTGTGAAAGTAGCAGACTCCAAATCAGACTTCAGACCAGTGACAAGTGGAGTACCACAGGGTTCAGTCCTGGGTCCTCTCCTGTTTGGTATCTACTTCTCTGAAGTACAGGCTAACACAGAAGGTCTTTGGCTAACTAAATTCACAGATGACTGCAAACTAGGAGCCATAATCAAAACTCCTAATGAAGTGGACATCCTACAAAAGGGCCTCACTAAGACAGATGCCTGGTGTCAAAGCCATGGTCTCAAGCTCAATGCCAAAAAGTGCATTGTCATCCCCTTTGGTGAAAACTCTGTACCCATGAACTACCACATAGGTGGTAGTCTACTTAACACTGAAAGTGTGATAAGAGACCTTGGGACACAGGTGGACAGTAGTCTCTCCTTTGATAATTACATTGCCACAGGGGTCAGGAAATCCTTCTACATGGCACACCTCATCACAAAAGGTTTCTCATCCAGAATAAAAGAGGTCATTGTTCCCCTCTACTCATCACTCATTAGACCCATTATAGAGTACAATGCCCCTTTTGGTATGTACCTCACAAGACATCTACAACAACTGGAAAGGCCGCAAAAATACCTCACAAAGAGGATTACTTGCCTCAAACAGATGCCTTACACAGACCGTCTCAAAAAACTCCAGCTTTACTCTGTCACATATCACCTACTCAGAGGCGATCTCTGCCTAACATACAAAGCTATGTCAAACCCAGAGCTGTTGGACATGCTCCACTTAAAGAAATCCCAATCCCTCCAAGCTACATGCTCTAGGGACCTAAACCTTGTCACCACAATAAACAGAACATGCTGGAGGGATAGATTCCTGTCCCAGAGACTTCCCATACTCTGGAACAGACTACCTATCTATGTCAAACAGAGCTCCTCATTAGCACTCTTCAAGAAAAATCTTGATGATTGGATGGGTAATAGGAAATTCACCCCGGCGATCACTTCTGTGGTTCTGCTTGACAGGGGCACAGGAAAATAATTTTCTTGGGTTGCGAAAGCCAGGGTACCTTTTTGGCTAGGCTTGTATAGGCCCTAGGGCCAATAGCCTAGTACCTACCTATGAACCTATAAGAGCTGGATGATAAAATTACCCACCGATATGAATGGCTGCCAGAGACTTGAAATATGAACTGCAGCCTCAGATGGCAGTTAGATGTGTGATTGCTATGATCACCGCATGCCTATAGCACATAATCCTGTGAGTGGTGTAGCAGGAGAAGCAGACATGTGCAGTCTGTCTACTGCTATTCCTGGTTATGCCTTACAGATTTCACTACGGGTACCAGGGTAAATTTGCTTAATGCCCAATTTGATGAATGTGCTTTTTGCTATCACAGTTAAAACTGAACTGGAAAAGTTAGACCAAGGGAGCAAAACTCTACTTGCTATTGTAATAGTTTGAAACTTCTTAGTACCCATTTTTGATAATGCAGTGGAGTCCATGCTGTGATTCCAGCATAGCCTACTACCAAAAAAT
The DNA here is from genome assembly GCF_019279795.1 of Protopterus annectens. Classification (NCBI taxonomy): domain Eukaryota; kingdom Metazoa; phylum Chordata; order Ceratodontiformes; family Protopteridae; genus Protopterus; species Protopterus annectens. The sequence continues at coordinate 981,043,598 of NC_056725.1, read as the reverse complement.
CATATTTGTACTGAAATAAACTGCTGTGGTCAGAGTAACTTTCAGAACAGTTGTCAAACCAATGGCAGTAATCATCAGCAGAGACAAAAGTTATGTAGTTAGCATAATGACAGATCCATGTTGTCTAATTTTCATCTGGTTCAATGTTTGGGCTGTTGGATCCTTCTCCTCTGCCTATAATTCCCTCCTTCTACCTAAATTATCTCAGATCGAGTTTGCTGACCCTTACTAACTATAGAAAAGAAACAATTTGAGAAGTAAAAAACTCCTGTAGAATAAAACTAATGGCTTACTATGCATGCCAAGTGTGGAAATGAGACCTCAAGCAGGCAGAGTCTTGGTTGAGGCTTGTTTGAACAGCATAAGTTTGCAGATGGCAATTTGAAAGGGGAAAGGAGGGCGGGTTGTTGAACTACAGAATGAACTGGCACCCCACATAAGTACCATGTTCAGTCATAGCCTCACCTCAGGCTTTGTGCCCACTGAATGGCGCACAGCAATTGTTATCCCACTCCACAAAGGGGGAGCTACTATGGACCCCGGGAACTAGCACCCCATTAGCTTGACGAGCCTGGTCTACAAGGCTATGGAGCGTAGCATAATGGAACTTATAAACAATGACATTGGTAATCTCCAAACTCTGGACCCTACCCAGTTCAGGTTTGTAAAAGGAAAATCATGTCTCCTAAACCTGATAGACTTCTTTGAAGCGGTCACCAAAGCTGTGGATGAGGGTAAGGTGGTACACACAGCCTATCTAGATCTCGCCAAGGCGTTTGACACCATCCCCCACTCTGGAATTATAGACAAACTCACTAAACTAGGTATAAATCCCTATGTCACAAGATGGGTTGCCAAATGGCTCACTGACCGAACCCACACTGTGAAAGTAGCAGACTCTAAATCCAACTTCAGACCAGTGACAAGTGGAGTACCACAGGGTTCAGTCCTAGGTCCTCTCCTGTTTGGTATCTACTTCTCTGAAGTACAGGCTAACACAGAAGTTCTTTGGCTAACAAAGTTCGCAGACGACTGCAAATTAGGAGCCATAATCAAATCTCCTAACGATGTGGACATCCTACAAAAGGGCCTCACTGAGACAGATGCCTGGTGTCAAACCCATGGCCTCAAGCTCAATGCCAAAAAGTGCATTGTCATCCCTTTTGGTGAAAGCTCTGTACCCATGAACTACCACATAGGCGGTAGTCTACTTAACACCGAAAGTGTGATAAGAGACCTTGGGACACAGGTGGACAGTAGTCTCTCCTTTGATAATCGCATTGTCACAGTAGTCAGGAAATCCTTCTATGTGGCACACCTCATCACAAAAGGTTTCTCATCCAGGAAAAAAGAGGTCATTGTTCCCCTCTACTCATCACTCATTAGACCCATTATAGAGTACAACACCCCTTTTGGTATGTACCTCACAAGACATCTACAACAACTGGAAAGGCCACAGAAATACCTCACAAAGAGGATTAGCGGCCTCAAACAGATGCCTTATGCAGACTGTCTCAAAAAACTCCAGCTTTACTCTGTCACATACCGCCTACTCAGAGGCGATCTCTGCCTAACATACAAAGTTATGTCAAACCCAGAGCTGTTGGACATGCTCCACATAAAGAAATCCCAATCCCTCCGAGCTACATGCTCTAGGGACCTAAACCTTGTCACCACAATAAACAGAACATGCTGTAGGGATAGATTCCTGTCTCAGAGACTTCCCATACTCTGGAACAAACTACCTGTCTATATCAAACAAAGCTTCTCATTAGCACTCTTCAAGAAAAATCTTGATGATTGGATGGGAGATAGGAAATTCACCCTGGGGATCACTTCTGTGGCTCTGCTTGACAGGGGCACAGGGAAATAATTTTCTTGGGTGGCAAAAGCCAGGGTACCGTTTGGCTAGGCTTATATAGGCCCTAGGGCCAATAGCCTAGTACCTACCTATGAACCTATGAACCTATGAAATGAGACAACACAGATCTGTCATTCCAGTAAGTAAAAAATGTTTGTATCCAATGTTGTCTGTTTTCATCCAATTCAATATTTGGGACAGATTCCCAAGCTGCCTAAAAGGAATCTGGATGGCTTCAAAGACAGATATTCCTGAGAATGGTAGAGACAAAGGATGCATGAGACTTATACTGCACATCCAGTTTGTAATGAGATATAAATGTATCAACCATGGACCAGTGGCTGCTGAGCAAATATTATCAATGGGAATCCTTTTCATGAATTCTGTAGAGGTAGCAATTGCTCTAGTTGAATGAGCTTTTGGTTTTGAGTGCAGAGACAACTCTCAAATTTTATATACAAAAGAAATACAGTCTGAGAGCTACTTAGAAATGATAACTTTTTACACAATTTCCCAATTTGTTTTGTAAAAGGAAACAAACAGTTGATCTGATTTTCTAATATCTTTGGTACAGTGTAACTAGAATCTGATCTGTCTATGAACATCTAAGATATGAAGCATATAGTTGACGTTGTTAGAGAAATGTTGAAAAAATACTGGCAATTCAGTGGACAGATTTATATTTGCTTCAGATGAGATCTTTGGAAGAAAGGTAGAATTTGTTCTCAATGACACTGTCTTTATAGAAAAGGAGAAAAGGTGGCTTGCATGAGAGTGGTTGTAATTCAGAAATTCATTTAGCAGATATAATGGCAGTTAGGAAAACTGTTTTCCAAGAAAGGTACTAAAGCTCAGCTAATGCTGCTGGTTCAAAGGGTGTCTGATTCATGACTGAAATAAAACTGTGACATCTCATTTGAGGAAAGCTTTAGATATTCTATGAAAAGCAATGAAAGTGTCATTATGGCCTATGTGAAATTTTGAAATGACAACCATTTGAATTTAATGACAGAAAAACTAGATCTTTGGTGAAAAATTTCTGAAAGAAATTCCAATATCAATGGAAGGAGGCAGATAAAATGTGCAGTCCTTTTGATAAGGACCAAATAGAACATGTTCTCTATTTATTTTTATGTCTTTTTGGTTTATTGCATTTCAGAAGAAGTTATGTGAACTACTGGAGAATACAGCCTGGCTATGATTCAAACTTGAGAACCCATGTGGCTAACTTTAGGGCTTGTAGGTCTGGTAGAAACATTGTAGATAAGTGCATCAGAAAATCTGGAGTGGGATCCAGTACCCAGGGTAGATGTAACAAATAAGAGCAAAGGGAAATGGAACCAAACCTGCCAGGGCCAGAACAGGACAATGAGATCACCTTGGTCCTACACTGCATGACTTTCTGTATAAATTTTGTCAGGGGAGGTATAGATGGGAATGCATAGAGCAGACCTGGGGATCAAGTGTGGACTACAGCATTTCTTTGCAGCAGTCTCTGTGGACTTACATAGACTCCTGGCAAAATAGATATGATCTTGTTCTTCCGTGTATATTGACATACCATACCATTGACATGTTGTCCATTTGAATGGATATCCTTGGGAAGATGATTCTGAAAAGCCTGCCATGCTAAAAGAACCAGTCTCATCTCCAAGATATTGATGTGAAGTTTGGCATCCACAGGTGCCAAAGAGCCCTGAACCATCTTCCCCTTGAAATGCCCCCCCCTCACTTTAGAAGGGAAGCATCTGTGGTTACTGTGACCTAGGGTGTTGATGGAGAAAAGAGTCTCCCCTCTGTAAATGACACAGAGGTTATCCGACACCTTATATGGTTTCTGCATACTTGAGTGAGACAAATTTTGGTACAGAGTGGATGAAAGCTCTGTGACCACTGGACCAAGAGAGTCCTCCATAACACTCTTATGTGATATCTCACCAGTGAAACTAAAGTGATGGTGGTGGCCAACAAACCTAATAAACAAAGAATCAGTCTTGGTTGTGGATGTGGATACTGAATTACCTGAGAAGCCACCGGCCTTAATATCAGCATTTCTGCTGTTGGGAGTTTGGCAATTTGTTGACTTGTGTTGATATGACATCCTATGAATACTATCTGCTGAGTAGGGGGCTGCTGGCTTTTTGCATGATTGATTGTTATCCTTAACTGATCTGCAAGATGGAGTAGTAATGCTTGTTGTTGTAGCAATAGACCCCTGGAAATAGCAGTTAGGAGCCAATCATCTAGATATGGGAAGACGAGAGGACATCCAATCATCCTTCCTCAACAGAGGTAGTATGGACTGAAAACTAAAAAGGACTTGAAATAGACTCCAGATTCTAACAGGTCTTGGGGGGAACCTGTTGGATGACTTTTTTCCTAGCATCTTTGAAACTTCTGTTGCTGCAGATTACAACTGATCGGGTAGCATATTGGGAATCTTCAATCTTTTCTTTGGAGGATATAAAAAGGGAATGGTATAGTGTCTGGTGATTATCCTTAGCACCCAACAATCTGAAATAATGTTTTCCAGGCTTGTGGGTACAACGTTAAGTGCCCTCTGACTGCCTCCAGACTGCATCCACTGAATAACCCTTCAGGAGAGCTGGTAGAGTTTCTCAATGAGGAGACAATGGAAATCCTGATTCTGCTGTCCACCCCTGCCTCTAGTGTGATGTCCATTCAAGTTACATCTTATTCAACTTTGGGGAGGGAGTCTATCCCCAGAAACGTCATGGTGAAAACCCTGCAATTTCCTGAACCACATTTTCTTGTCTCCCTCTTGATTCTTGGAATAGGATTTCTGTGGGGTGGAGAAATGGATTCCTATGGCAGACAGGTCTTACCATCTTGCTCACTCTTGGTAAATGTCTCTTTAACTTTGAGTCCAAAAAGAGTGGAACCATCAAGAGGCATTCATAAAGGACACCTTGAAGCCTTCTGCAAAATTCCATAGCCAAATCTAGGCATGATGACACATGGTAATGCCTGTACCTACTGCTCTTCCTGTGACATCTGCAGCACTGGATAGCAGATGCATGGCTGTATTAGAGGTAGATTCCAGGCTAGACATTTGGGTGTCTACTGTTTTTTGGACATGTGAAGGCAAGTTACCTAAGAGACACTTGGAAATTTCCTTGCTCAAGTCCCACTGAAAACTTGTCAAGTGTGCAAGTAGTTCAGTGTTCTGACAGCAGAGGTCACTGAAGCATAAGCCAATTTCCCTAATATGTCCAGCACCCTTGACTGTCTGGTCCTTTTGAGCAAAGCTTCCTATCTTTTGGGGCTGCTAAAATTCTGCCATGTTTTTTAGGGATTGGCTCTGTAATATCAGGTACTTCCATGCACTCTGTGCCATGATATCTATGAGAACATCTGGAGGGGGATACACCCAGGATGCAGATGAGCCAGATCCAAAAGCTTTGAGGAACACAGATTCATCTGGAGATGTAGTTTCAGTGGACCAACCCCCTTCTGCTCCACCCATTCATGGATGTCCCCAAATATGACATCTTCCAGAGAGAATCTGGAGGATCCTTCTTCTTCATCGAAATCCTTGTCCTCGGTGACTGACTTAGGAGAGGAGTTCATATGCTTCTGTTTGCATGCCTGTCTCCTTGGAAAATTTCTCTGTGGTTCTGATAGAGACAGGTCCAAATCAGACAGAGAACTCAATTGTTGAGTAGTTTCAAAGCCTATGAGTTTTGACAGTCTCTGTTGATTAAAATGAGGGACATAAGGAACAGGTTCCATTGGGTAATGAGATGGATACAAATTTGGTGCAAGCACCTGCCTTCTTGGTCCAGCCAAAGTCTTTCCACAACCTCAAAAGTTGACACTGTGATTGAAGCTGAGGAAGCAGTTCCTTGTTAACTGACTCATGAAGTCTCCCTGCTCTAATGGAGGTCAGCTCTGAGGAGGACCTAGGACCCAAGCTGTTGATTGCTGAGGAACCGAGGGAAAGGAACAGCTCTGTGGACCTCAGGGTCAACTCCACCACTGGCACACTAACACCAACACTTCAGCTCCAGGATTCATCTCAATCTAATAGCACCAGAGCTGAGAGAGTAAGGGACTTAGTTAAAGCCAAAATTCCTTGCACTGTTGGACCTGACTGAAGTGTGCCAGAAGGGTTAGGAACTGTGGGAATCAGTACCAAATACTGAACTGGTATCTGAGAAAAGTATGACAGGGTCAAAGGGCCTGTATCCAGACCTCCCTTCTGGGATAGCACTGAGAGGACTCCCAGTTGGATCAATGTCCTCAAAAAGTTCATCATTCGGTCGATGTCCATCTTTATCAGACTTGTGGATTGAACTGACCTCGAAAATGAAGCTACTTATGAGGTTCTAGAAGGATGTTTGTCTTGAAGGATAAGTGGCTGGAGGTGTTGGCTCACTGTCTGCAGGGAAAAAGTAGCTTGAATGGAGTGAGTTCAGATCTGACTGACAGGTGGATCTGACTGCCTCAAAGTTTTGGGTATTAGACCTGACAAACTACATGGATTTGGGGACCTTTTTCTCAACTTGTCCAGCTTTTAATCTTCCAGATTTTTTTCTTTTCTTTTCTTTTCTTCAGCCCTTGTCTCTAAAGATTTTCCTTCTTTCTGTGTTTTTAGGCTTATCCTTTTCTTTCTCCTTTCTCATTTCAGTGTTGGGAGAAGCAGTTGGAGGTCTTGACTCAGAAGATATAGTTGAAGTAGACGACCTTGTTTCTCAGGGAAGCAAGCCTTTAATAATCAGCTTTTCTCACTGACCCTGAATAGGTGTAGAGACAAAGGCAGCATAAATATCACAGTTTGCCTATAAATGAGCAGCACTTAAACAATATTCACACAAGGAATGAGGATCTTGAGGAGGGATCTTGTGTCCACAGGCTGAACACCTTTTAAATCCTGAAGTTTTGTCTGACATCAGAGTACTATCAGAAAAACTCTATAAATACTACAATTTAAACCATGTCTAAGAAAAGAAATATCCAACTATCCTATTATTAATAAACTCAAGCAGATACACTTAGGGACGCGCACACAATTACAATATTATTCTAAGTTTATAATCTAACTATGGAAATATCTAGAAAACAAACACTGTAGATAAGAAAAATATAGTAGAATAAATCCTTAAAATACAGGAATCTAAACCTCACACTAGAATGCACTATGCTTTACTAATTCTACAAAAACACTACAGGGAGGATTTGAGCAGGAAAATGTAGAAAACTTTCACTTATTGTGAAAAGACTGCAAAAGCTCTCAGATAACACATCTGGATAGAGCAGGTGACAAATGAGATCTGAGGTAATTTAGGTAGAAGTTGAGAATTATGGGTAGAGGAGGAGTCAGAGCCTCAGATTCAAAGTTCTGGAAAAAGTGCCAAGGTCAGATCCAATCTGATCTGACAACCCAAATGCTGAATCAGACAAAAATAGACAACATCAGATCTAGAAATACTGCAGTCCTCCTCAGAGAAGCAGCTGATGAATTCTTGAGGCCTTGCCTGGCTGACCTTCTCTGGAGAAAATTAAAGGTCATCTTCCCCCCCCTACTTTCTTGAGTGGCTGGCCATTGCATGGGACAAGGGGATCAGGGCAATAACATCTAAAGGTTACTTAATCCCTTCTACATTGTCAAAATAACAAATTCACCAAGGAGTCTAGGACTTTTTAATGGTTCTCTGTGGATGTCAGCCACTGTTAGTTCTGGACAGTTCCATTTTGGCTCTTCACAGTTCAAAGGTTGTTTACCAAATGCATGTCTGTAGTTGTAGGAAACCACAGACAGTATATCAAGGAAAAAAAAAATCTGACTGCTGGAAGCTATTCTATAACTAAAAAAAAAAATCTAATGCTGGTCAGGGGCTTGTTTATAAAGCTGTTCCAGTCTCTGGGAATTCTAGTCAACAATATGAGTTTCCAAATGGCACCTATTCCATCCTGCATGGATCCTCTTCTAACTAAATATTCTCTCCTCTTTAAAATAATATATTTACAAGGTTCACAGTGCTGGGTATTGTATATGAGTAACAAAATGAAATCTGAATGTACAGTAGTGTCAATTAATGGATCTTATGTCCATTCCAATCAAAGTATCCTGATCTTGGAATATTCAAATGAGTTGGTAAATGCATACAGCACACTGTTTTTGGGAAGACTCATTTTAATCCCTACTGCCCTTGTGGCTGTCAGTACAGAGGTCTTTGTCCTAAAGTAATGCAGGCATTGTCATGGGCAGACAGTGCAAGACATATGGTAACAGACAGAGGACAGTTTACATATCAGTATCCTTGAAAAGGGGGGCAGTTCTTTTCACACTGCAGATGTTTCAGGACACACTTTCCCAAGGTGGAATTGCTATTCATGCTGACAATATGGCAGCTGTCTTGTATGTGAACCACTAGGAAGGAACTCACTCCTCTCCCTTCTTTCAAGAGGCCATACAGGCATGGGAACTGGCTATGCTTACCAAACATTTTCCGAGTGCTTTACACCAGCACCATGGTATAGATGAATGAAGTCCTGCCTGTGGCCCAGATGACCTGGGTTTGATTAGTGGCTTGGATGTCTGAGGTATTGGCATGGGATGATGGGCATGGCCATTCTGGGTGGGCAGGAAAGCACTTAGGAATATCTCTGCTTGATCTCTAGCACATGCTTTGGATGTAAGAGGGGTCATAGTCAATGGAAGGCAGATGCAGTAGCCAAGTCACTTTCACATCCATACCTGAAGATGGTAGAAGTGTGTGCAGGGGTAAAGAAAAACAAGGCATAAGTAAAACAATGTGACACTGCATCAAGTCCTTGATCTCCTAATCAGCCCCAGACATGGGCCAGGGTTAGCTTGGTCAAGACTGGTGCTGTACTAGATAAATGCGAAAAGGGCTTAAAGGTGAGCTGACAGCTGCAGGGATATGAAAATACTGAAAAAAAATCTTTCTAAGTGGCAGTCACATCCTGGAAAAAAACTATCCTTTAACAGATAGACTCAGTCATTGTTTACTGATGCTGCATTACTGGCGGAAGCCATGCTGACCTGTCTGTAGCCCAATCAATGTTAAGTGCGGTTTCTTTTCCCTTATTCTTCCCCTGGAAGAGGACCCTCTTAGATAGCTTTGTACAGAAATGTCCTCAAAAATTCCAACATGCCTTCTCCATTTCCATTGAACACAAAGTTAATTCAGAAAAACAAACTGAAAAAGTCCAATATCATTTTCATACCTGCATATTGGCCTCAACAAGTTGCCTTCTTCTATTATAGTCTCATCTTCTAGAGATGTCTCTTTGTCTGCAGCAGTTCAAGACATTTCCAATTCAGCCTTAATAAGACCTTCACTCTTTTTGGCTAATCACATGGTTACTCTAGTTTCAGTGATGATCAGGGTCTTTCATATTCAGAGAGAGTGGTCCAAATCCTTATTTCTGATTAGATACTAACACCAGGAAAATACTCAGAAGCAGTCTGATAAATGTTTTCATATGGGCTGCTACAATAGGATCTAGAATTTTTTCTCCCTCATTAACCTCCTCATTTCTATCTGTTGCAGATATTGATGGTATCTTTAGTCCTTCTTCCAATAAAGTTCATCTAGTATCTATTTCAAATGTTCATCTGGGTGCTAATTCTTCATTGTTGGCATTCTTGAAATCATTGGTAAACAAACAAAGTACAAACAGACCAAGAAACAGCAAGGATATGTCAAAGGATTAGAATCATGAAACCCGATAAAGGGGATGGGTTGGTAGTCATGAGGCAGGATGATTATGTGTCTAGAATGAATGATATTCTTCTGGAAGAGACATATTTAAAAGTGTCTTTGAATGAATTAAACACAGCATTTAGGAAAATAAGGGATATTCTTAATGATATGTTTATTCAACAACAAATTAATCTTGATGAATTTAATTTCCTTAACATTGTATCTTTCACTGTTCCCGTAATTTCCAGAGTGCCAAAAATTCACAGAAATGTGCAGCAAACCCCTATGTGTCCCATAGTGGATGTTAGAGGGTCTATCACCACCCTTGCTACATTTCTTGATATTAATTTAAAAATGTTTATATCAGAAGGAGTGCAGGTCTGTAGAGACTCATGGGATTTTTTGAATAAGATTAATAACTTGGGAGTTTAGTGAAGACCTAATTTTTATGGTCATTGATGTTAAAGATTATATATGCTAATACTGCATCACTGAGTATGTTGCAGATAAGGGCCTGTCAGAGGACAGGATCAATACATACTTGAAAGTTTTACAACAGATACCTGGAAAAAATTCCAGCCGTTTCGGATTACATCAATGAAACTACTGAATTTTTAAAATTTAACTACGAAGTTGGCAATTCCTATATAGCTTATCTAGATATCTGGCTAGTTAAGGATGTTGAGCTTATGATGTTTACTTCCAGAATCTTTAGAAAACCAACTTACGCTAATGCATTCTTGCATTTTTCTAGTGCCCACACCTACTCTCAGAAGCAGGCAGTTGTAAAAGGGCAATTCGTAAGGGCAGCCCTCATGATCACTCTCTGACCAATTTCTTGATGAATTCATGACCTGAAGAGGAATGTTTAGCACACAAGGCTATCTAGCTCATTTTACTGATAATCTAACTTATGAAGTAATTAATAAAAGGGAACAAAATCTTTATGTGTCAATATTGAATTTAGAGTGTAATGGAGGGATGGAAGTGAGCATGGTCCGGAACCCTGTTCTGACCCCTGATTGTATTGTGAGTTTTGATATAACCCAAACTTCAAGTAATAATGTCTACAATAACTCTTTTATAACTACTTCTAATAATGAGAGTAACATCATCAAGTGGATAATTGACAATAACTGGACTATTTTAAAGGAAGATAAACAGATTTCTCAAAAATAGGTGAAAAGCATGTTATAGTTTATAAAAAAGGTAAAAATATGAAAAATATAGTAGAAGGGTTTAATAAAAACTTGTGGAGTCTAACAGGCAGCCTAGAATGAATAAATGTGGACATTGTTCCATTTGTAAGCATTTTTATGTATGTGAACAGTTTAAAATTAATATGTATACCATGAAGGTAAATGGAAATTATAATTGTGAGACATCAGGTGTGATATAACTGGCCTTATGCCAGTCTTGTCCGGGGTACTACATTGGCAAGACAGAGCGGACATTTAAGGATAGGGTATAAAAACACCTTTACGACTTATGCTCTGGCTAAACATTTGTAAGAGTTTCCCGAACATGAACTTAGATTTTTTGTTATCGAAAAAGTAAGCCCAAATGTTAGAAATGGCTAGGTAATAGGTTTTATTCATTTTTCTATAACATTTTATATGGGTAATAGGTTTTATTCATTTTTCTATAACATTTTATATAGTTTTTTCTATTACCTTGTAGTTCTGTTACATTGTAAATATGTTATGCTGCTTACTTCTGCAGCTAATAATCATTGGCTGTTGTAAGCAATGCAGCCTTTTTATTCGCTATCTAGTCTGGGATTCTGTTTGGGCTTATGATATTTATATACATGACGTTTTCAAATCCCATTATGTTCTATAAGAATATTTTAAATTATTATTAGTGGTAAGACTTTTTCTTGCAGATTTATTTAAAATGATTATTTTCATCTGCTTTTTCTAAAGTGGAAATGGGTTTGATGTTTTACGAATATGTTAAATGCATTACAGTGTAAACCTACAATGATGCTTGCTTTTGCAGCTAATCATGATTGGCTGCTGTAAGCAATGCAATCTTTTCATTTGCTATCCAGTTTGAGATTCTGTTTAGGTTTATGCTGTTTACATACATACCCGATTTTTTAAAAACTGTTATGTTGTATAAATATTGTAAATTACTGTTTGATTTTTTCCATTTACACAGATTTATTTGTCATGACTGAATGATTTGTTAATATATAACATCTTTTCTTTTTCTCTCGGGAGATGCTGCTGAAGGGACTAGAGCATCATGATTGGCTAACTGTTTTAGGATACATGATTGGATGGTGAAGCTTTCTGAGCTTTTCTATTTGTTAACTTGTTTTAGCTATTTCTCCTATAGTGTCCTGAGCTTTATATCTTAATTGCTGAGAACTGTCTAATGATTTTTTTTTTTTAGATATATTTGATTTATAATCTTTAAGTGTACTCGAATGAATTTGAAGATGAGTTCACTATTTAATAACTGTTATCTAGTGACATTAGGAATTAGATACAGGGGAATTTTGATTTGCTAAATCTTTCTGGGGCTTGGCAGTCATATAGCTTCTTAATTTATTGTTAAAACACTTTTTAAACTGCTTGAAATTTCGTGTTTTTTATCTGAAGAAGTTTTATTAAAAACAAAAGTGCTTATCTTAAAGTTTACGTGATCATTTTGTTTTTACTTGCCTGTACAGTTGGAGTCTCTGCAGTTCACAGTTTTCTTGCGGATTCTTGAAATCATTTAAGGTCTTCCTTTAACATCACTTTTGTCATAATTCCTGTCTTTCCTTAGAATTTATAGTTTGTATTAGAGAAATGTACTCGTTGATGTTGAATGCTAACACATATTTTAAGTACATATTTTGGAGGATTTATTTACTGGTGATGGCCCCTTCTGCCAGAAGTATTTCTAAATTAGAGAATTTATGTATGAATCCTCCTTGCATTGTCTTTCATAAAGATCAAGGACTCTTACAAACTAATTAATCTTTCATGCCACTTATCCTCATATGTAATTTATCATTGTTCAGTTGTCCTTTATGTTGCAATTCTTCACTGTCTGGCTTTATGTGGAGCTTTTCTCCCTGGGCCTCTACTGTAAATGGGTAATCTTTACCTAGTTGGAGTTTCCTGGTTACCAAATGTCAAATAAAAGTAAATGTACAAGTAGCTGTCAAACCTGCTTGTTTTCTTCCTATATTACTCCAACAGAAGGGAATAATTGCTACACTGTACAGATGTTCACAGACAGCTCAGATGTTACCTGAATAAAAGTAAATCATTCCGAAAACAGTTTCAGTTCTATATTTCATTATCCAAAAAAGAAACTGGGCTCCAAAGCTTCTAAATCACATTTTCAGGGTAGTTGGCTGAATGCATGAAGTACTGCTATGAAAAATACAACAAATCATTATGTTTTAAGATGAGAGCTCACTCAACCAGCACAGTAGCTTCTTCTTGCCGTTATCAAGAACAGATCATTGGATGATATGTGCACAGGTTCTGTGTAAACTTTACTAAAATGTTTTGTAAAGCACTACCAGCCAGAAGTCAGCTGTACACCTAGATCTTCCTTCAGTAACCAGCCATTAGGATTATACTGCCATGAGGAGGACCACCAAGGAGAATGAGACTGGGACTCTGTCCTGCTGTTTGGAGAGGTTGGACCTCCTCATCTCAGATATAACACTGACTTACGTACCATAATGTTAGATCTAGCTGAGCATGCCTATGCTCATCAATGTAATATATTTACTTCCCTCTGCTCCAGTCCAGACAGTTTAATTACTGCAGCTCCAGCTTACCAAGGACTAATGAACATCTGGAAAGGAAACTTGTTTGTAGAGCATTATGGGTAGAAGTGAGGGACCAGTAACCTGGGAAAGATTTAGATGTGGGGTTTCCTTAATCCAGACAGCCCAACCAGTGGTTGATGAAAATGGAACAGGTCTAATGCTATAATAAGTACATACTTTAATTTATTGTACAGTACAACAGAACACATATGAAACATTTTGATACATAACTAACTTAATGACTATGATTTGCACACCTTTGTTTTAGTCATTACAATAGTTGAATGACTAGAATGTTTATAATACAATATTTATCATGTAAAACACATTTCCAAATTTTGCTAAGTTTTGCTAGAATGGATGATAATCATGCAGCATTCTGTATAAAATGATTAATTAAAGAGACTGTAAAACTACAGGAATTATTAGGAACTTTGAACATGTAAAACGTATTTAGCTCTGTGAACCCTGTTTTTCTAAACTGTTTCTCCATAATAATCACAGAAGTAATATTTAATTATTGTATTTCGGTTATTTCCATACATTTCCCATATTTCTGCTTTTGTGCATACATTGATGAATGCTACAGCTTTTCCAAAAATGTGAGCTGCACTAGAAATCCAAATGTGCACAAATGAATCAGTAAAACTTAATACTATTGTCTTAACTATTAATGGATTAAAACCGGCATTTTAGCATAACTAGATATGTGTTTATTATTTGACCAAAATAACATCATTTAATGCCACCAGTGGTAGTTGGTGCTCAGACCTTAATATAATATGCAACAGACTGCTACAAATTCTTTTTCAATTTTGTATTGACAGCGTCAGTAGTGCAACAGGTAGTACACTCATCCCTGAAGTTGGAAGACCTGAAGTCTGTGGATTCTATTCCCACTCCAGGTGATTTTATTGCTGACACCTCATGTTAATCCAAGGTTCCATCTGCGTGAGTTAGTGTCAGTGCAGCTGGATGTATAAGGTTCCATGGCATCTATCAAAAAAGTGTAAGGGAAGTTCCTCAATGTCCTGGCCAAATATCACCTAGTAGTAGAAATAGCACCTCAAGTCTCCCCTGAAAAGAGGCCACTAGCTTCATGGGACTAACCTGGTCCAATAAGATAACAAAAATAGTATAGTTGTGTAAGTAAACTTGCCATAACAGTAGATGTTGGAATGATCACTGCTGCAGTAGCCTTAGCGCTATGGGTTATAGCCTGCCAAGGATATAACAGTTTGCCAGCTTACAAAGCTTCAGGGCACATTTCATGTGCCAAAACTCTCTAGCAACTTGAGCTGACCTGACTAAAAGGCATGTTTGGGTGCCAAACCCCTCAAAGCTTTCCTGCCATCAGAGACAGGGTAGCCGGTTCCTAAAAGGACATAGGTTCATAGGTTCATAGGACAATACTAGGCTATTGGCCGGGAAGGCCTTATAAGCCTAGCCAAGAATTTCACCCATGTTCCCACAAAGTCAGCACCTGTTTCCCCTGTCTAGTAGGGATGATGTTAGGAAGAATAAAAAATAAATCACATCTTGGCATAAATAACGTACCAAAACATAAGAGGAATGTAGGGAGGGAGTGGATACTGCAGCAGTGATAATTCAAACATCTACTGTTATGGCAAGTTAACTTACTCAGTTGTGCTGCATTCATAATATTGATTATTGCTACAGTAGCCTTAGCTATATGGGTAGATTGCCTTAGCTTACTACATCTGGGAGGTAGAAGGAATACAGTCCAAGAACCCCTGGAGAATGGCCTTTGCAAAGCCTGATCTAGACCTAGAGAAGGAATCAGCCTTATAGTGTTTTGTAAAAGTATTTACAGAGGACCAAGTTGCAGCTTTTAGAATACTTCCAGAATTCAATCCTTTCCAAAAAGCCATAGATGAAAACAAGGCCCTAGTAGAGTGGGCCTTGACCTTGCCTGGAATAATTTTGTTGAGGTAAGCATAACAAAAGGTAATAGCCTTAGACAACCATTTGGAAAAGTCTGTTTTGACACAGGTCATCCCTTCTTATCTTCACAAGAAATGAACAACTGATCTGAAAAGCTGAAAGATTTAGTTCTGTCAAGATAGTACCTGAGCTGTCTGTCAAAATCCAAGATACGTAGTATCATTTCTCCATAATATTTGGGTTCAGGAAAGAAAATGGGAGAGAGATAGTTTGGCCTAAAATAAACTTGGATGCCACATTGGGCATAAAAGAAGGATTATTTCTAAAAGAATCCATGTCCCTGTGTAAAATGAGATATGATTGATTCACCGTTTGTTTGTGTCTTTCGGCTTTTCCCAGTTAGGGGTCGCCACAGCAGAACTCCGGTCCACCAAAGATTGGCAGTATGAGGTTGAAACTGAGATACCCATCTTGCAGAGGTCAGAGCAGTCAGTAAAACTGTTTTCAATGTTAAGACTCTCAAGTTAACCAGGTTATCTAGTTCATATTGAACAAGTGGTAGCTTCTCTAACACAAACATTCAAATTCCAAGGAGGGGCCACGAGTTTTTTATGAAGGTCTCTCATGCAAAACCTCATTCAAAAACATTTTGACATGAGAATGCATTTTAAGAGGATCCATGGGCAAACATGCTGAAATGGCTGACAAAGGAAGTTTGACAGAGAAGTAAGAAAGGCTATAGCATAGTAACTCACACAAATAGTGTTAAACCACAGAACATCTACCCTGAAAGGGTGCTGGTTATGTTGTTGACACCAACTAGAAAACCTTTTCCATTTGTTAATATATGATTTTCTAGTAGAAGGCTTTCTATTAGTACCTGCTGCACATCCACAGAAAATAGGTGCCTAAAAGGAATTACGACCTTATCATCCAGGCAGTCAGTTTAAGGTGACTATGTTAGGATGTATCTAACATCTTGTTCTTGTGTGACTAGATCCATTCTGTGAAGAATCTTGTGGTAACTTACCTTGGTTATTTCCAAAAGCAGGGAGAACCACAGTTATCTGGGCCAGAGGGAAGTCAACATAAGGATCTCTGGAGATTCCTTCTGAAGCTTCAGAAGTACCCTAGATATGACTGAAATAGTGGAAAAAACATACAGGAATATTCCTGTCCAAAGAAAAGAAAGGGCATCTGTCTTCCAGTCCTTCTTGAATGGAGTTCTGGAGCAGAATCTTGTTCACTAATTATTTGGGTCTATATCACATAGTCGAACTGTCATAGTTCGACTATGTAAATATCGAACTCGGAAGTTCGAAATGCAAGAACTTTGAAGACTCAGAACAGCGATTTTTTTCCCAGGAAAAAAATCGCTGTTCCGGTACAAAATGAAAAAAAAAAAAGAACACTTCAAACTCTTCCTAATGTGGGGGGTTTCACCCCCCCAACATGGGGTCTGTGCCCCCCCCACACCTCCCCTACTTAAATATACCAACTCAGAGATTGCACCACAGTGGAGGAAATAACAAAGCCACAGAAATGGCCCACTGATTTTTTTCCCTGGGAAAAAATTTGGTGTTTTGCGGCTTCGCTATTTTGAGATTTCGAACTTACCAATTTGAAGTTTCGGCATTTGGACAATTCTGCATTTGAACTAATGATATAGACTTGATTATTCAGAGAGGAGGCAAAGAGGTCTACTTGAGAAGCTACCACATATGGATCAAAGCTTGGAAGACCCCTGATCTAGTCCATTCATGTGAGTCTGCACCTGTCCTGCTCAGCTTGTCTACCACACAGTTTTGCTCTGATGAAATGTAGGATGCCTGTAGAGTGAGAGTGTACTGTGAAGCTATTTACCAAGCTTACATGGCTAGCCTGCAGAGGGGGTATGACCTGGTTCTCTCTTGCTTGTTGATGTATCACATGAATTTGATATTGTCTGTAACAACTTGAAGAGGTCCTGTGTACAAAGATGATTCAGAGAGTTGAGTGGCTACATCAGGCAAACATCTCTTTTATATTTATGTGTTTACATCTGTCCTTGGTGTCCCACACACCTGGCACTTTTATCCTCCTTGACACTGCTCCCCAAGCAAAATCTGGAGCATCTGTGATGACTGATTGCTTTGGAGCAGGGAGGGTGAAGGGGAGATCTCGATTTAGAGGTATCTGTTGTCTCCACTAAGTGATTTCTCTTTTTTATTGTTAATACCTTTATTGAATTATTACTGAAGTCATAGACAAGCACATTTATATACAAAAAAACAATTAACTTTATCCCAGTAACACACATTATGCATTACATATATTCTTCTGTATATTTATCATCAATCCAACATTATAAAATTTGATAAATTCCTGCCTTCCCTTAAACCTCATCCTTCATTCAAAACACTATTCTGCATGAATTGCTCCCATAATTTTCATTTTACTATGTGATGTGCTCCTATCTTTTTCTAAAGGTCCCACTTATACTTTTTTTATCTCTGTTATAATATTGAATATTTCAAATACAGCTGTGTGGACTTTGATTTGATTTTCTAGTAACTGCTTTTTTGACAGTTACCAGAATTAAACTTAGTCTAGGCACTTCAGATCCTGTATTTCAGCTCAAAAATATTTCTTTAGTTACACCCATTTGCTCAAGCAATATTTTTTTGACACACTCTACATTCTTCTGCATCACACCTCCAACACTTGCCATCTACTAGAGGAAAAATTCTTTGGAGTCTGCCTGGGGAATAAAAACACATGTGCAAGCACTTTTAAGCAAAAATCCTAAATCTTCTAGACTCTGTTGCATATTTGGGAGTCATACATATGTCCTCCCACTGTTTCCTTGTGAATTGCTTATCTAATCCCTCTTTACAATCTTTTCTAACCTTCTTTAATTGATTCCTATGGTTATCATACAGTATTTTATATGTCCTACCAATTATCCCTTTCTAACAGCAACTGTTGTTCTAGAGTCAGTTAAAAGAAAGCTCTACCAGACCAGGTCTTTCACTTAGAATTCTTCTATCCCTTTCTTTTTGCCTATACAGAGATATCACTCCCTGACAGGGAAGGCAGTCTCTAGCCTGCAGTCCATATATCTACTTGGATTCTTCTCATTCTATTATCTTTCCCTCGCTAGTTATTTGCTCCCAATACTTTGGTTCCCTTGCCATTTTTTTCCAGTAAACTCCAACTTCCTCTTGTCTATTCACTGTACCCCTAATTGCAGTCATCCTTATTGCCAAAATCTCCTTTCTTCATTCCCATGTTGGCTTAGTTCTTAGAATACTTTCTGCTACTTTATGAATATATTATATATTTTGTATGGCTGTTGTTATTCTCCTTAAGGTCCATCATCCAAAATTCCACTCTTGTCATTTCTTGACTTTGCTACCTGCTTTATCATCATTCCTTTCCACTTTGAATTATAGCTTTCTACTTATGCTATGTATATGACCCTTAACTGTGTAATTCTGAAATATCCCCTCAAACCAGGTAATCCTAAGCCACCCTGTAATATTGGAAGGATGAGGTTATCCCACTTGACTGCTGACCCATTCCCTTCCCAGATAAAATCCTTCAACTCTTTACTGATTACTGTCCACAAGTGATTTCCCTTTTGACATCCCCCTAGCAATGGGATCTGAAAAGACAAGGGTTGGTTTTGGTGCTGGGACAAAAGATATTTCAGATATGATTGTATCTTTCTCATGTGGAGTTTTGTTAGGGTTATAAAGAGAATCACAGATGCTATGAGATCCAAAATCCTTAGGCATTCCCTCACAGTGACCAAAGCCTGTGTAGAAAACCTTAGAAATATATATAAATAAAGATCTATTTTTCCTGTGGAATAAAAGCTCTTTGAACTGAGTTGTGTAGTTGATATTCCAGGAACATAACCGTGTGTGAGGGAGTCAAGAAAGACTTTTGAATGTCCTCTTGAAATCCCAGCTTGCATAAGAGATCTCTCACCCAAGACAGAGATACCTGACATTTTGAAAATTACTCTGCAAAGATAGGCAAGTTACATAAATATGGAAAAATGTGGATACTGTGTAACCTGCAATGGTTTATAACTAGAGCTAGACACTTTGTGAACACTCTTGGTGCAGTGGATAGTCAAAAAGGTAAGGAACTGATCATGTCAAGGCTAACAATAATGCAGGGAAAGCGCTCTACTCCCACACCGTTGCCAGAAATTGGAACTCTCTTCCCTTATCTGTGTCCACTGCCCCCTCCACATCCATATTCAAAAACTCCCTCCTCGCACTTCCTTCTTATGGTTATGCCCTTGCATCACATAACCCTACCCATACTACTATTAACTCCTCAAAACTGTAGAATCTTACTTGATATATTTTCTTTTCTTACCAAAGTATGACTGACATGTTCTATATCTTTTACCTGGAGTGTTTTTATTAATTCTTGTTATATTATTATACTCAGCATACATGATGTAACCTGTTTTGTGTATTATGCTGGATGTACTGTATTTGTATAACTTGATGTTGGAGCGGCCTCCGCTGAAAATGGACCTGGTAATTTCAGTTAACAAATGTAAAATAAAATAAAATAAATAAATGTGATCCAGATACACAAAACCTTAAGAAGCACTTGAAGTCTGTATGAATAAGAATGTGATGATAAGCATATTTTAAATTTAATGTGACAAGGAAAATTGAATAAGGAAGGAGAGGTAACAGGTTGTGAAGTGACATCATTCTGAATTTGAGCACTATTCCAAACAAGTTTAGGAAAGAAAGGTCCAGAATTGGCCTCAAAGCACTAAAACATCCTTTGAATAAAAACCCTTTCCCACTTGGGAAGAGGGAACAGGTTCTGTCACTCCCTGAAGCAGCATGTGAAGAATGATAGATGGAAACAGAAGAATATGGTCTGTAGGATGAGGAATTACTCCATGGAAAGAAGGAATTTCCTCCCACTGCCATCTGTAACCTGGATTAATGGCCTTCAGCACCCATTTGTCTGAAACTATATGCTGCCAAAGACAGAAGTGGAGATTCAAATTATCTGGAAGAAAATGGGCTGCCAGGTGGGGAAGGGGGGAACAAGGTCTATTTAAATAGTCATTCTGACTTATTGGACTTTCCATTGGACTTTCCTTGGTTTTGGGAATTTACAGAATTCTTCTTAAATGTCTTTTTACCTTTATTTTGTTGAGGCTGTTTATTTTGTTTCTTACCAAACTGGATGAGGAGTCTGAGAATCCCTTGGAAAACTTGTAAAAGGAGAACTGACAAATCTTAGACACTCCCAGTGTCAACTTACCCCCTTCATCACACGCTTTGATCACCTATACAGCAGAGAGGCTAAAAAGTAAACCTCTATCCAAAGGAGAATTTAAGATTTCATTTTTAACATCATCTGGAAGGTTCTGGGAACACAGCCATGCAAACCTCCTCAAAATAGTAAGTGTCCACAGCCCTGGAAGAAGCATCAACAGAATCATACACACACACTGCAAAGAAAGAGTAGTGACCTGTGCAATAGAAGAAATTAAATTATTTAGAGCAAATTTATTCTCACTAGAATAAAAACTTCAGATAAAACATTCCTCATATTTTCACAATTAGAATATACTATAACATATGGGACTGCCAATTAAAAATTCTGAAAATCAAAGTTGCAAAGTTGCCTTGTTCCCACACTAATCTTCCCATACTTATTAGAGAGAGTAGAAATGGAAGTAACTAAGTGCTTAGCAGAAAGATTAACTAAAGCTATAAGTGCTGGATCAGGTCTGGGAAGAGCGTATAAAAACTTAAAATGACTGAGCTACTTTATACGCCCTATCTGCCTTTTAGGGCAGTTGGCTGACTGTCAGGAAAACTGCAGCCAGTAACACACACATCCTCCTAAGCTGACAGAACTGGAGGAATGAGTGCAGGTTCTGGAAATTCCTTCTGTAACAGCTCATAGTGTTTTTGAGGAACTGAGAAACCTCAATGTTCTCCCACTGAAAACACTGGTACATTCTGGAAATAATTGCAAAGAAAGAATCCCCCCCAGGAGAATCAGAAACTATTATCTCCTCTGAATCTGAATCAGAAATCTGGGGAGAAAAGCCAGCATCTGTCCTCTCATCCTGCTGTCCAGATTCAGAATCTTGAATCACTTCCAGAAAGGAGGTAGTCCTCTTTCTTTTAGCAGAAACTACTTTACAAGATGGATAATTAGCCTGAGATAAATCCTGAGTCAGACCTGGTAAACTACTCCTGTTTAAGGAAATTTGAGGAGGAGTAGATACATGCTTAGTTTTCTGCTCCTTTTTGACAAGAAAACTGGGACCAACAGTGCTAATAATGGCATCAGCAGCTTCTCAAGGGATGGGCACAGCATTCCGACAAAACAAGGATGTCTTCCCAGTTCTTCCCCCCAGGACTGACAACTGTGGCTCCCTCTTGCCCACTGAGGGGACCCCAACAGCCACAAAGGACATGGCTAACCCAGTTTATAGTGTCTATAGGTGCTACACCAGAGGGATTCAGGGTAAAAGGTGAGTGGTCTGAGGTACAACTAATGGCCACAGCAGAGACACCCACCTGCAGCTGAGGTATATTGGTAGCCTGCTGTGATGGCAAAGGTTGTTTGCTTAACCTTTTCTTTTTGTGGCTGGAAGAAGGACTGACTGTGGGCCACGACAATCTATTACATAGTCAAGGTGAAAATGGTTCCTTCTTCCCAGGGAAGAAAAATGCCAATAAAAACTAAAAGTCTTTAAAATCACTTTTTTCAAAGACAAACACTGTAGAAAAACACTTTAAAACATGTTGCCAGCCCCACAAAGTAAAATAAACAAATTCTCCACAGAAGAAAATGTTTTTCACTTACTTTAAACAATTTTTAAACTGACAGGCAAAAAAGTGCTCCCCTTTAAAAGTACAGTACAGTCTTGAGACATTCAATTCAAACACAAACTCGTAGGCTTAAACTATCTTTCCCGAAGAGGAAGGTATAAATAATAAGACTAATAATAACAACAGACAATAATAATAGCAGACTCCTCATTCACATAAAACAAAGTTCATCCCTGTCCATTTTCAAAGGCAACTTAGATCTATGGATGATAAGCAGAAAATTTACTCCAGGGCTACCTCCTGTACTACTCATGGACAGAGGCAACTCTTAAATGCTTTACCCCATGCATGGGTCCCATCAGATTAGCTAGGGTATGGTCCCAGTTATTTTCATTTGGGGTAAGGCTTAAAATGGTTCGCAAGGGCGGCTAGCCTAGTCCTTAGGGAGGAAACCTAAGACTATATAATAACAAAAAATATTGAATGGAAAGTTTTTTTCCTCAAAGGGAATTTAACTGCCCAACAAAGGAACAGCCTAAGACAACCACTGATCTTTGAAAGCCTTAGAGGAGAGTACTCTTCGTCAGCAGTAAAGCTCTGAAGGGCTTGGTACCCAAACTTGACTTTTACTTGGCTCATTGTGAGATTGCAGATGGTTTGGGTGCATGAAAGATGCCCTGAAACTTTGGATGTTGGCTGGCTGTTATATTGTTGGCAGGATATAACCCCATACAGCTAAAGTTACTGCAGCAGTCATCAATATGATGGAGAAAAACAGGTAACCATTCTGTTATAATACACTCATCCTTTTTGCTACCATTAGTAATAGCTGTAACTTCTTATTGAAAACGTACCTTTTTGTAACATATGGTCTGAAACTTATCTTCCTTTTATAAATAACACATTCCAGGATACAATCCAGGTAAAATTTTTGTATGCCTTGCTTTTAAAATCTTTCCTCATCCTAGTCACCATTAGTTTTAATTCAGAATAATAGTAGCATTCAAGAATGCCATAACAATTCCCAGGAATGTGTTTTTTTAATGGTGTGGATAATACATGTTAAAAATGAAGGTCATTTTGCATATCAGAAGGCTTTTGATAAATTTTAGACTATAAAACATTTTATCCATTATACATAAAATAAAAATACCCAAGCATCAAATTTGTTTTATATTTCATATTACAAAAAAAAAATACAAATTTCCCTCACTGTCACATATTCACTGTGTAAGCAATCAAATAATACAACATGTAACATCAAAATGATGTGCAGTGGTTTAATTGTTTTTTGTTTAATAAAATGGTAAAAATGTGAATATTTGTTAAATAGGGTAATTTAGTAAAGATTTTACAGATCTGATTACAAATGTTCTGCCTTGTTTATACAGTGTGGTTTCATATTTTCTGTGTCAGGAGTTAATCAGGCATGATTTCAGTTTTTCAGTTAGGCAGTGTGATGTAGCATGAGAATATGGTTATTTTAGTACTCTGTAAACTGTAATTTAGCTGAAAACTTCTATTTTGTTCAAACAATCTTCTCTCTATACTTATTTCTTTCATTCCATTATGTAAGTCCATAATCTATTGTCATTCAGATTCTTTTATTGACGGACATTTAAATATTCTTCATGTCCAGACTCTTACCAGTTAGAATGGTAACATATTTTCTGTGTACTTATATTCTAAATGAATGGTCACAACAACCCAAGGCAAAATAAATGGCAAACAAAATCATACTGTGGGGATACAGAATGTAAGATGGGAGGTGGAACACCTACCCTAAAACAAATGTCATACCAGAATTGCTGCAGCCACCAGACCATTTTGGGGTAGAACAGTTTCTAAAACAATGCTAATCATTTAGATTGATGCTACAGTATTAGTAGTGCTAGATTGATGCTATAGTATTAGTAGTGCATAGAACCTGATATATGATAAAACATGTCATTTTGCAGTTCCTTACCGCAGAGGTCCCTTATAAGAGTAACACAAACAGCATCCCTTAGATACACAGGGAATGCAGTGACACATGCATTATGTCTGTACTTATTTAGTGCCGTTCATTGCTGCCCCTCATTTTTTATACATCTTCCTCTACTACTTTTAAGGCCACTTATTCCTAGAGATGGGACCAGCCTCAATGTCGAGGATGCCTTCAGTTCCTCTAGGGTAAGATTTGTTCAGAAGGGATGATCCTGGCAGAAATCAGGAATTTTGTGTCCTTGCCAGCATTCATGCAGCTGAGTACATTCTGTATGTCCTAACTCACCCCTGACTGTGCAGACATGGAAATATAGACTACCGCTGTCCCATAACATGCAAGCAAACTCCCTTACACAAGCAGGCAAGAGCTACCATAACCAGTTTGAATGGGCTACCCATGCTTAGCCTTAGACCACCCCCCCCCAACTCAAGACACACCTCTGCCCTCCAGCTTGAGATCTGTTTTCCCAGAGTTGGAGGTGTAGGCAGCCTAAACTATTTACCCTCTTCTACCCTCTAAGATAGGTTAGCCCATCAAGGTCCTGGGTCACTAACTGAACTCAGGTCACCTGACTCATTCTCAGGCTTTATTCCCCTATGCCACTAGTGCAGGCTCAGCCAAGATGGCTGTAACCTATTTCTTAAATTATATTTTAGCAGTAATGCATGACTAAGTGTGGGTAATGTGAGTTTACATGTGTAGTGGAGTTTGATCAGGAAGGCAAAGCTCAAGTAATCAAGGAAATAAGATAGCCATAAGTAAACCAGCATTACCCACACAAAGGAGTAGGTTGTATAAAATCTATTACTGCAAAAAAAAAAAAAAAAATGCTTACTTATTTAAATAATGGCATTGTGTCTGTTGACTTCTTTGTTGAGTTGCCACTTTTCTCTATCTTCCACAGCTGGGGGTGGCTTACCAATATGCTATGCATGCATACCCCATGCATTTGCCATTGAATGCAGTGTACATCAGCAAGCGTTCACTTTCTGTCACCTTTTTTTTACTCAGGAAGACTGTGCATGTACCTTAATGTTTATATGAGGATGCTTACAGTCATGGTGACCTTTTGTGAGTTTGAATAATTGTTTAGTATATCTTTATTATAGTGTTTTGTGTGTTGCCTTTGGGAAGGGTGGAAGCTTGTCTTTTACCCTAGTACATTCCATATCATCCACATATCAAAAACTAAACTACTTTTGTTTCTATGCACTGACTGCATAGAAAGAAGCTTAGATTTAGCAATCAGCTATGTCATCCATTTTTAATTTTTTTAAAAGCAGCTGATAATTTTGCATGTATATGATTTTCTCTGTGCCAAGAAAGACTTAAGGTCGTATTTTTAACAAGTTCTTCTTAGGTGTTTGTTACTTTTTATACTAAGGTAGTAGATGGACTTTTTCATGCAAGTAATTCTTGATTTACAACTGCACACATTGTCCAGTCAGAGCGTATCTTTTTTATAAAGCAATTAGATTTAATTGTATAATTTTCAATAACATTTTTACAATTTGTTTATATTATTTATTTGTTAACCAGATAGGCCTACTTAGAACAAGTTGCTTATTTTCAGTAGCAACAATGAAGCCCTGTCTAGTTAAATGATTTTCTAAGGGTTAAACAATTCACAATTCAAAATTAAGGGAATCAAACCCTGAAATATAACACAAAGCTCATTACTAGCTCATAGACTTAATCATCTACATTAAACTGCCATCCAATTGCCAGTACCCAGTCTATGATTCTAAGGAAAACAGTGGTAGATGTGGATGGTGAGATGAAAGTTCACTACTGCTAATTTCCAAAGTTATAATGTTTACACCTACAAAACATTAAAATGCCACTAGGATACTAAGGGGCAGGTTCCAAAAGACTTGCTCTAAGTGTAAGTGTCTAATTCTAGTGTACTGCCGATTTATAAGGCTGCTTTACATTGGAATAAGTCACTTATACTGAGAGCAAGTCTTTTTGCAATCAGGCCCTTACTGTGGTGCAAAGCAAACTGGGTAATTACAAGTGACTGCAGCTGAGTCACTTCCTTATGTAAAGCTTTATGTAAGTAAAGTTAGGCAAAGTTCACAATCATCTTGTTTGAAATGAAACAAACACACTACTACTTTAATTTCTAAATACTGAAAATTAATTTTAAGAAATTTGCTAAACCTTTACGGTCAGATACTTTTCAGTTAACTAAGCATTTGATACATTTTAATTTTAGTAATTCTTCATGAAACCCTTCTTTGGTGTTTATTAACAACTACCAGAAATACAATAACAAATAAACAATTAAATAAATCAATAAATGAAATAAAGAAAGCCTGTCACACATGTATTTGCTGATTTTTATCACTAAAATTGCTATAGCTCATGAGAAAGAAATTAAAATATTATACATAAAAGTGTCCTATTAGGAGCTATGTATTTTTGATAAAAACTGGCCTACTTCTGGAGAAATATAGATATCTCACATACTCATAAAACTGTATTTCTCATACAATGTTTCAACAATTGAACATGATATAACATTTATTTGCTTAAACTATTGTATATCAGTTTTTATGAAATTGCTATGCCTTTTCTAAAAGTAAAAAATGTTACTTAATGAGTGTCAGGGCTTTTTTAGAACCACTATTAAGTTGAAATAAAAATACTATCTGTAGATTTTCAAATTATGATGTTTGAATTATGCTATTTAACTCATTAGTAAAAAATTCTAAATGCTGATCTCTTATCTTTAACGTTTGTATGTTTTCAACTACATATTTTGAAAACAACTCCCTCTCACTGAAGTACAACTAAGAGACCTTTCTCAAAAACTGCTCCAGGTATTTGAAACTCATTTCTTTACAAAATCAGTAAACATAGCAAACATTATATATGTTTTCATAACATAAACGTGACAAATATTGCTGTTTAAAAATGTAATGTACTCTATTAATGACCCAGTATGAATAGTGTTTTTACAGGTTGTTGTACTAGTGGTTGATTTTATTACTTATCAGTATTATAAATTGTTGCTTAAAAGTGGATGTGCTGTTACTTTATGAGGAGTGTTTTCTGTAGGAATCATTGCTGATTGTACTATTGTATTTCAATTGCAGTGCCAGCAGCGATTCAATGTTTTCTGAATGTTTCCTTTTCTTCCTGTGTATACATGATATGTATACGTATGTGTGTATATAGTTTCACTTCATAGGTTCATAGGTTCATATGTAGATACTAGGCTATCTGCCCGAAGACATTTATAAGCCTAGCCAGAATGTGTTGGCTTTCTCCGCCCCCTTAGATTAGTTCCCTGTGCTTTGTCCAGCAGAGCCACTCAAGTGATTCCCTGGGGTAAACTTTCTGTTTCCCATCCACTCGTCAAGGTTTCTCTTGAAGAGTCTTAGTGAGGAGCTCTGCCTAATGTAGATTGGAATCTTGTTCCAAAGCATGGGAAGTCTCTGGGACAGGAATCTATCCCTCCAGCACATCCTAGTTTTGTTGTGGTGAGGTTTAGACCCCTAGAGTGTGTGGCTCGAGGGGATAAGGTTTTCTTTAGGTGGAGCATGTCCATAAATTCTGGGTTGGACATGGCCTTGTATGTCAGGCAGAGATCACCTCTGAGTAGGTTGTATGCAACTGAGTACAGCTGGAGTTTCTTCATTCTAGCTGCATAGGACATCTGTTTGAGGCCAGTGATCCTCTTGGTGAGGTACTTCTGTGGTCTTTCCAGCTGTTGCAGGTGTCTTGTAAAGTACATCCCAAATGGGGCGTTGTACTCTATGATGGGTCTGATGAGTGATAAGCAGAGGGCCACAATGACCTCTTTTGATCTGGATGCAAACCCTTTTGTGATAAGGTGGGCCACGTAGAAGGATTTTCTAACCACTTTGGCAATGTGATTATCAAAGGAGAGATTACTATCTACTTGGGTCCCCAGATCCCTTATTATGTCTTCCATATTTAGGGGACTACCACCTATGTGGTAGTTTGTGGGTACTTTGTTTTTTCCAAAGGGGATGACTATGCACTTTTTGATATTTAGCTTGAGGCCATGATTTTGACACCAGGTATCTGTCTCAGTGAGACCCTTTTGGAGGATGTCTGTGTCAGCCGGAGATTCAATTATAGCCCCTAGTTTGCAGTTGTCTGTGAACTTGGTCAGCCATAGTCCTCCTGTGCTTGCCTGTACCTCTGAGAAGTATATGCCGAACAGGAGGGGTCCTAGGGCTGAGCCCGAAAATTAGTTTTTAAACTAATTTAGACTATTTCTTTAGTAAAAACATATTTGTATAAAAAATAAACAACACATTATATGCACAACACACACATGACAAATACATCTATGTTTAAATCACAATAACTATGAGACCTACTAGAAATTGACAGAACATTTCAAATTATATAACATTAGCAAAAATTAGAACATCATAAACAGACATATTCATACTATAATATAAATTCACACTTCATAACAATACATTCAACACATATACAACAAGAAATAAACATATATAATACAATTACATTGCTTAACATAATAAAATATAACAATTGTATAATAGTTTTATTATTATTTTATTTTGGTGTTTATTATTATGCCTTGGCTTTCCGATATATTTATTATATTTCAGTATGTTTTTATTATTTATATTAAGCCAGTTTTATTATTTATTACTTTCCAAACTTAATCTAAAGCTATGTGATCCCCCTTTTCATTTTTTTGTTGGGCTAGTGTATTATTAGAGGAAATAGTTCTTCATCTCTGACTTTATGCCTCAATAATACGATCTTTAAAGTCCTGAGCATTTTCCCCACAGAGAACCCTGGGCATTGTGTACAGATAGCTATAAGAATGAAAAAAAGCATCATCACATAGTTTAGATTTAAAGTTTTGGAGGTAATTATCTATATATATATATATATATATATATATATATATATATATATATATGTGTGTGTGTGTGTGTTTAAATTTAAATGTACTAATATTCTATTTGTTTTTTGATGCTTGTTGTGTAAAGAATAGAAGAAACTTAAACCGTGGTTGGAGTTGGACTTTTTACTTATAGTGAATGCCACTTGTAACCAGTTTAGAGTCAGACCTAGCCCGCGCAACTCTTACCATGTGGGTTCTGTCCATGAGTCAGTTGGCAACCCATCTTGTGATGTAGGGGTTTATGTTCAGGCTGGTGAGCTTGTGTATAATACCAGAATGGGGAATGGTGTTGAAGGCCTTTGCGAGGTCTAGGTAGGCTGTGTGTACCACTGTTCCCTCGTCTATAGCCTTGGTAACTGTCTCAAAGAAGTCCACCAGGTTTAGGAGGCATGATCTGCACTTAACAAAGCCGAACTGGGTAGGGTCCAGTGTTTGGAGGTTCCCAATGTCTCTGTTAATGAGTTCCATGATGATGCACTCCATAGCCTTGCAGATCAAGCTAGTCAGACTTATAGGGCAATAGTTCCCAGGGTCTGTTGTGGCTCCACCTTTGTGGAGCGGAATAACTGTTGCTGTGTGCCACTCTATGGGTACATAACCTGTGGAGAGGCTGCGTTTGAACATTGTGTTTAGGTGAGGAGTTAGTTCGTCTTTGAGCATGTGTAGGATGCAGCCTGGGACACCGTCTGGTCTCATTGATGTTGTGTTTTTGGCTTTGGAGAGGGCTGTTTTAACTTGAGTGTCTGTGATTTAAGGGGCTCTACATTCTTCTGGTATGGTTATGGGCCCTTTTGGGAGTGAGAGGGGGGTGAAGTTTGCGCTGAACCTGTCTGCCAGGATGTTGGTGATATCGGTTGGTTCAGTGTATTTTGTGCCATTCTGCACTAACTCCGAGCAGATCTGAACATTGCCACTTAGATTCTTGACATAGCTAAAGAATGGCTTCAGTGGTAAAGAACAAGGCCGATCCAATAAGTAATATAATGTGATTTAATTTATTAACACAACACAACACAGAGGAAAAAAATAATAAATAAAATAATTATAGTAATAACCAATAATCCAAGTGCTTTTGTCTCCTATGTAGGAGACTTTTTCAAGAACAGAGCATGCCCATTAACTGAAATCATTTATAACATCCGGAATTAGGAATTTAAAACCAATGCACCAATCATTTTCTTTTACTGCTAAATAATTAATGTAATATAAAATGTAATATTTAAAGGTATAACTCAATCGAAATGACAGTTCAACCAGCAGGTCAAACCAATACAAATACATGTATATTTACACAACATGTGTAATACAACAAGTTAGTATCAATTTAAAGTTACAGAAGCATGTAAATAGTATACTTGTGCTTGTATGCACAAGTGTATACACACACATATCCCTATGTAGTCTGTTTACATAAATGAGTGAATGAATAACCACATAAATAAATGAATGAGTATATGTATGAGTAATTATATGAATTAATGAATATATATATATATATATATATATATATATATATATATATATATATATATATATATATATATATATATATATATTTATTTTACATTTGTTAACCGGGCTAGTCTAGCTGGATATATGTCCATTTTCAGTAGAGGCCCGGGGAGAAAAGCTCCACATAGAAGACTTACACAAACAGTACATTAAACATTTATTACAAGAATCTTGGGAGATGATAAC
Organism: Protopterus annectens; assembly: GCF_019279795.1. Taxonomy (NCBI): domain Eukaryota; kingdom Metazoa; phylum Chordata; order Ceratodontiformes; family Protopteridae; genus Protopterus; species Protopterus annectens. The sequence continues at coordinate 981,012,930 of NC_056725.1, read as the reverse complement.
ATGTGTTCCAAGGTAACAAAAACATATACATTTTTTCTTGTACTATGAGAAGAGGGAGAAGGATTTAGAAGTATGTGGTAGACACCCAAAGCAAAGTGATGAGCAGGAATAAGAGAACAAAGTAGTTAAAAATGGGATTGGAAGAATTAGGTGTAGGGTAGTAAGCTGTTGATAAGACAGTTGGATGGCCAATTCAGTTGTTCCTAGTTACAGTAAGTCAGCCTAAATGGTTGTGGACTTAAACTTGCAGAAAGAGAGATGTAATAAAAGAAACAAAAGATGTTGGGCAAGACTAACAGTGGAAGATACATTAGTCAGGGTTAGTACAGGGACATAGCCAGTGAGTTGTAAGGTGTGATTTAAGTTTCTTTTTAAATAGTGAAGTTGAAGAAAGAGATGTAAGTTCACCAGGAAGTAGGTTCCAGCTTTTGCCTACAGTGTTAGTGAAGAGGGATTCTCCTGCTTTATTGTTAGATTTTTGAGTAGAAATGAGTAGTTTGTTTGCAGGGCGCAGGTTTGTAATATTTTTATATGGGCAGATTAGACTTTTGAGAATTGGTGTGTTACTTGGATGATACAGGGTTTTATGGGTAATAGTTAGTTGGTGAAGTAGAATATGGTTCTGTAGTTCCAGCCAACCCAGTTGTTTCAGATTTTGGCAGTGGTGGGATCTAACAGGAGAGCCTGTAGCAAATCTGGCAATGTTGTTGTAGGCGATTGACAGCTTGTTGAGGTTGCTTTTTGATAGATTAGTATATATAGGGGATGCATAAAAGAGTGTTGAGATGAGGTGGGTGTGGACAATAGAAGTTCTTGCTATGGGAGTAAGGAAAGGTTTAATTCTATAGAGGGAGCCTAGTTTTCGGTTAACTGATTTTATTGTGGTGTTAATATGAGTATCAAAGTTAAGGCTGTAGTCAATTGTCCCTCCCAAGAGTTTAGTGGTAGTGTCAGGGGATATAACTGTACTATTTTTAGATTTAATAGTGAAATAAAGTCGGGGGGACTTGAGTGTGGCAGTAAACAGTAGAAGTTTAGTCTTTTTAGAGTTAAGGAGGAGGCAACGCTGTAAAAAACAATCTTCTATATATCTATATACACACACACACACACACACACACACACACACACACACACACACACACACACACACACACACACACACACACACACATATATATTCTATGGTAAGGGTTGAAATGCACATAAATACAAATATCATGCATTTAATAAATGTGTACCTGTATATAAAATGTCCATTTATACTAATATCATTATATTTTAAAAGCACAATAAATAAACCTAAATGTATTCATAATAATTAATAATAAATAAGTGCATAAATGTATTCATACTGAATAATGCCCATTCAATTCTCAGTTAGAGCGTCTTCTGTGTGTCGACATGTGTGAATGGGCGTTCCTTCGTTGAAGGTTGTGTGTTAGGCCCGGCAAGCCAGCATGTAAAAATCTGAGGCCAATCATTAGCGGACCGGAGTTCCACTGTGGCGACCCCTAACCGGGAAAAGCCGAAAGACACAAACAAACTTAAAATACTATTAAACAACTACCTATACTAAAAATATGTTTATATGTATTGTGTAAAAATTATAAAATGTCCATGTGTTTCTAAAAATTAAAAATATTAAAAACATTAAAAATATTATTATTATTAATAACACCATTGATTCAATACTACCTTGTCCTTTTATATTCTAAACATTCTACATTTAAAAGTAAAATTGGTAAAAATCACCTATGTTCACTTTTCTAATTTGAGTAAAGCTGAAATTGACAGTTTGAACAAATTAGGATATAATAAGGACATAAGAATTATAAAACCAGACAAAGGTGGTGGTATTGTGATTATGGATATAAGTGACTATAATGAGAGGATGAAAAACATTTTAATGGGTGATGCTTATAGGAAAATTACTTTAAATGAATTGAATGGCACATACAATAAGATTAAGAATGAATTGAATGATTTATTTATTGAAGGTTCTTTGTCGATTGATGAGTTTAATTTCCTATCTGTTTACCACCATGTTACCCCATGTATTTTTGGGTTGCCTAAAATGCACAAAAATATGTCTGATCCACCAATGCATCCTATTGTTAATGGACAAGGTTCTATTACTTATCCTATAGCTAGATATCTAGACATTAACTTAAAAGTTTATGTGGTTGAAGAGACAAACATATGTAGGGATTTGTGGGATTTTTTGAAGGGAATTAATAATTTAGAATTTAATGAGAGTGTTTTTTTTGTAATCATTGATGTAAAAGACCTTTACACTCCAATACCTCATGACACAGGGGTTGAATGGGTTTGTGACTACTTACTTGAAAAAGGATACCCCAACCCACAATTAATGTATATGAACAACTATTTGATCTTGTTTTAAAAAATAATTGTATATTTTTTAACAAAGAATGTTTTATTCAAGTGGTGGGTGTTGCAATGGGATCCCCCTGTGGTGGTCTTTATGCCAATATGGTTATGTTACAGTGGGAGAAAAAAGTTGTCTTTAAATCACATTTTTTTAGTTATTGTAGAATGTATGTTAGATTTTTGGACAATATTTTTATCTTTTGGGTTGGACCAAGGGACCTTATTGATGATTTTTTGGTTTATATTAACAATTCAACACCTTTTCATTAATTCAGTCATAATATTGATGAAGATGAAATTTCATACTTGGATGTCAGACTGTTAAAGGATAGACATTTAAGAAGATTTATAGCAGAGATACATTTTATATTACATGAATTAGTTAGCAGTAAAAGAAAATGATTGGTGCATTGGTTTTAAATTCTTAATTTAGGATGTTAAAAATTATTTCAGTTAATGGGCATGCTCTGTTCTTGAAAAAGTCTCCAACATAGGAGACGAAAGCGCTTGGATTATTGGTTATTACTATAATTATTTTATTTATTATTTTTTCCTCTGTGTTGCGTTGTGTTAATAAATGAAATCACATTATATTACTTATTTGATCAGTGTTGTTCTTTACCACTGAAGCCATTTAGTTTATTTGTTTTTTGTTTTTTATTAGTTAGTATAGCTAAAGAATACCTTGTGGTTATCTTTGGAGTCCTTGGCAATTTTTCTTTCGAAGCTCGCCTTGGATGATTTTATGAGGGATCGTAGTTTCTTGCTGATACTGATCAGGGATGTCTTCCCTTCTTGGGATTTTAGTCTTTTCTGTACTAGTTTCATCCTTCTATTGTATAGCTTGTTTATGGCAGGAGTCCACCAGACTGGTTTCCTTTTCTTGGAGGAGTGAGTCTTGGTTTTGCTTGGGATAGCACGATCCATGCATTATTGTTGGTGCCAGTAGAATGCATTAGTAAAGGATTTTGCAGCTTGGACAGCATTACCCTTTAGCATGGGGGCTTTGAAATGTTCCACCTGGGTCTTAAGTAACGTGAAGTTTGCTTTTGAAAAGTTTTTCTCTATGTTTCCTTGTCTGCGGGTGGGGGCAGAATATGGATATCCAAAGTGATTTGTTTATGGTCAGATCTAACCAGCGAGTGGTAAACCTCTGGTGTGGAGTACCGGTCGCCCATGTTGGTGATGACCAGGTCCAATATGTTGTCACCTCTGGTGGGAGTGTTGATCAGTTGATTCAGGGAATTTGAGTTTATAAATTCTAGGAAATACTGGGCAAGGGAGTTAGCACTTGAGTAGTTCTCCCAGTTAATGTTTGTGTAATTGAAGTCACCCAATATTAGGGTGTTTTGTAGGACCTTTATATTTCCCAGTGTTTCCAGAAATGTGGAATGGTGGTCTTGGGACATGGTGGGTGATCTGTAGCAAGCTACAATTTGAATTTGTGGATGATCCCTGAAGCATCATGCTGTGCCACTAATCTGGAGGTGTGGGTATCCTTGATGAATATGGATACACCCCTGCCTTTTGTATTTCAGTCCGTGTTCTGTGGCAGAAATGTATGGTATGAGTTGTAGCCTGGTAGTGCTAGGGTGCTCTCTGGAGCTTTAAACCAGGTTTCTGTTACTGCACATATATCGATTTTCTCCTTACTGAGGAGTGCCTCGAGTGCATGCATTTTGAGGTTTAGACTTCTGGCATTGAGTAGCATTACCCTCAGTTTTTTGTTACTTGTGCTATTTATGGTGGTGGGTTTGTATTTTGAGCCTTGCCTAAAAATGGCACTATGGGGGTGGCAAAAGCCTTGGCCAGTATTCAAAAGCCTAAGGGTGACAGGTGCAAGCCATCTCTTGTGAAGCAGTGTGGCTTGTCGAGCATGTCATCCTAGGCGGACAGACACTGGATCCCCTTTGAATGACACCAGAAACTCAGCCAGTTGTTGAAATTGTTAATTTTTTCTTTATATCGTGGTATCATTCTTGGTGAGGGCAGGATGCTACTCAGGGTTAGGATCATACCTGCCTGGGCTACATGATCAGAAAGCTCTTCCATGTCTCTTTTCATGTAGTCCAGGGAGGTATGGCTCAGGTCATTCACACCAACATGGACAATGAGAGAGTCATATTTGTACTTGTTCTGGAGTGACCTGAGTGCTTGTGTTATGTGGCGGATCCTGGCACCCGACAGGCAGCTAACAGTAACCTTCTCCTTATTCAGCCTAGTGAGTGGGACGTCAGTGTGCCTGACTACAGAGTCACCTATTACTAGTATGTTGGATATGTTATTTTGCCTTAAGGGCTGTGATTGCATGGCACACTGGTTTTGTGAAGTATGTGTTTCATGATTTGTGTTGGGGGGTGGAGGTTGCTTGGATGTCTGCTTTGGAGGTCTCTGTTGCTTTTGCAGATTTTTATTTAGAGCCTCCGAGTATGTTTTAGTGTATTTATGTGTGTTTTTTGCCGGTGCTGGTTTAATGGGTCTATGTGAGACTGGTGGTGTGATGCAAGTATTTCCTTTTTCCTCTTGACTGTCTGATCCAGTCTTGGGTTGAGAGAGCTTAACCTCCAGTTTGGCTGTATAATTGCATCTCTCACATGTATTAGTGTTTGGTGGTAGGAGGAGAGGGTTGTCTGTGTACATGAGGCAGTTGTAACATTGCCTAAAAATGCCCAGATTCACCAGCTGGACTGGAGAGTACACCGGAAACTGCCCTTTGGACATGCCTGGATAGGTACAGTGAACTGTTTTACTGAATGGCTGTTAAGGTCGAATAGAGAGCCTTGTCCTTCTGTACAGTATAGGAGGGTCTAGTGCTAGGGTTTATAAGTGCTTGCTATGAGCTTTGGGCAAGTGCCGGGCTGAGAAATGAATGGCTTGAGTGCTTAAGTTGAAGGTTTGTCTAGTTCCAAGGGGAAAATTGAAGAGGAGACTTTGTGGAGCCAGGAATAGTTATACCCTAGCTAAGTGGCGCTGCCCAGTGCGCAAAACCGGGCAAATGCAGTATATATAGCAGGGAAATGAAAGAGATAGAAATTTGCCCAAAATGGCCAATAAACTACTAATTTCTGGGCTGAAACCACTCCTCCAGGGGACATATAGGCTGCTCAAAGCTCCCCTCTCTTACAGGTGAACAAAGAAACTTCCTTCTATCCAAGTAAGGTATGGGCAAACACAGAGATTTGTAACACAGCCCTGGATTCAGCACTTAACCTGAAAACGGGACTATACTATCTTAGAAAGGTGGGAAACAAGTATATTGTTTTGGGTATTTTTTCAGAAAATACAGCAGATACAATAAAAAAAAACACTTAAAATGCACAGAAAAGGATACTTAATGTAATATATCTCAGATCAGAGTTGTAGTCAATGCCCCTAGTAATAAAGTAGGAAGAAACACAAATACAGTAAAAGCAGATAAAGTACAATTTTTTTTATATATATATAAAACAATAGAAAACAAACAAACTGATTTAAACATGTTACTCAATTAACCAGAAAAAAGCTC